>NC_083698.1:8335000-8635000 GCF_033118175.1 Dama dama
CTTGAGTCCCTCAAACACCCACTCATCCCCGAAATCACTTCGAGGGGGGCACAACAAAGTCAGTAGTGAGCTATCTGTTCTGCTCTGTAGCCAAGTGCCAGGGGTGACCTTCTGCAGAGATCAGGTGATCACTTATTCTGAGTAAGGCAAAACTCCACAGTTCCTCTTCTGCTGATTTATAAGTTTTTCTCTTATTAATCAAAAGAGCCTAGAAAACTGTATGAATCACAAAGGTATTGAAAAGCATCGGTACAACACATGTTGAGTCAAAGTTGCCAACGTCTAAGTTATTCTCTAGTAATGATGTTTCTACATAGCTTAACATTTTAAAGCATATGTTATCAGCCTTTCAGCAAGTCTAACCTGGTTCTGCCTGTGAGAAAGAGATGGTCTCTTTATTCAAATTAAACACAAAGCGTATAATTTCCCACCCTCTTAGGAGGAGAGCAGACTTGTGACATTCTTTGGAGTTCTATACACGGCAACTAAAGAAAGGGTCAGAGTCATTCATTCAGAAAATATTCTTTGAGTACCCACAACATTTCAGGCATTACTAGTTGCTAAGAAACAAACAAACACAGCCTTGGCCCTCACAGAGCTTCTACTCCAGACTTCTACATATCTGGGATGCTCACACAGATATGGGGCTGCTGCTGCTGCTGCTAAGTCGCTTCAGTCGTGTCCGACTCTGTGCGAACGCATAGACGGCAGCCCACCAGGCTCCCCCGTGCCTGGGATTCTCCAGGCAAGAACACTGGAGTGGGTTGCCATTTTCTTCTCCAATGCATGAAAGTGAAAAGCGAAAGTGAAGTCGCTCAGTCGTGTCTGACTCTTCGCGACCCCCAGGGACTGCAGCCTACCAGACTCCTCCGTCCATGGGATTTTCCAGGCAAGAGTACTGGAGTGGGGTGCCATTGCCTTCTCTGACACAGCAGGAGGACCAGATTCAAATTATGCACAGTGAAAAGGTGACCAAGGAAATCAGGGGTCTGGGAAGTAATTAATATAAAGAACAGTTGAAAGAAATTGGAAAGTTCAGGGACAGTGCAGGTATCATTCTCTGTGGCTCTAGGGGAATAACCCTCACCAAGAGGTGGTAGGTTTCAGTTCAATACAGAAAGAGTATAATGTTTAGAATCATGTCAGGATAGAATGATGTGCATTGGAAGGTGGCAGGCACCCTACCCTTATGTACTGAAGTAGCCACCACCTTAAATGCCACTGCTCAGAGCTGTTGTGGAGGCAATTTTTGCAACAGGCTAAGGTTTGCACTAGAAGAGTCCTAATGAGTCTTCTAGTTCTAGGGTTCTGCATTCCGTAAACCTGATGACCAGTGACCACAGAAGCTACCAGCTTGGTTTAGCCATTCATTCTGCAGCCTGCATATACTAAGGCCAATGAAGCACAGAAACGTGCTCTCTCTTTGTTCCAGGTGAAATAACCATCATAGACTAATAGAAACAGCTCCTTCCACTTACCACAGACTCATCTTTAAATATCATCTCTCCAGAGAGATGGTTCCTGACCAACGGTTCTATGGAAAAGGTCTTCAAAGTTATGTAGTAAGTTGTTCAAAGATACATAGTTCAGGGGCCTCCCTGTGGTCCAGTGGCTAAGACTCTGTGCTCAGGTTCAATCCCTGCTCAGGGAACTAGATCCCACACGCCACAGCTAAGTTTGCATGAAGAATGCAGATCTTGTATGTTGCAACTAAGACCTCACACAGCCAAATAAATAATTTTTTAAAAGATACTTAAAAAAAAAAAAAAACATAGTTCATTGATTGCAGAACTGATAGTAAGTGCTGCTATTTGAGTTCAGCTCATTTTCTATAACAAGCAGATGGAAATGGTGAATTGTGAATCATGGTTTGAAGAGTAAGAGGATGGGAATATTTGACTGGGCTGATCACAGGCTGAGCCTAGGATATGGAGTCATTCAGTCCAACTCTTCATGTATTTATTTAATTCTACAACATGCCAGCGCCAGTCTTCCAAGCTGCTAGCTATAAGATTCAGACCAGAAAAATCCTAAGCTTCTTTCCCTCCATTTGCAAGTCTCCTTTTTCCTTCCTTCCAGCTCAAACTTGGAGGTCCCATGACTATTTATATAATCAGACACTTTGTTTCAGAAACAGCACAACTAATGTCTTTGTGAGGAAATGCCCTGTATATGCTCAAAACCTCAAACAATTTTCAAATCTCTAGTTTCTTTTTCGAAAAATGGAAAGAACAATTAAAGAGATTTGAGGGGGAGAATCTGGCATGCAACACCCTCAGCCAACTTCCAGGGTATTTTCTTTGGAGGATGTGATTACAGCTGTTCAAACTTAAAATTATTTACATTGAACAAAAACCTTGATTTTAAAAAGTCACATGACTATGTATAAACCGAAACATGGCCCCGAATCAGAACTCGGCATTTTCAGTGGACATACACTGCCCATGGGCTAGCGCTTCTGAAGGGTGATTTTCCGGGCTCTGGGTTGGTGGGAAATGATAAACGAAGAACGAAGAATAAGAATTTCGCCTAGTGAGTCATAGTGGATTGCAGCTGAATTGGAAAACAGCAGGTAGTCATCAGAAAGGTTTATGTGAAATCTAATGAATCAGAAAGAGAAAGCAAGAGGAAACAGTTTCTTTTCATACAGAGCCAGACTCTCATCTGATGTAAGTTCTGGAGAATTAGCCGACATATGGAAATTATCCCCATGCGGTCATATGGGATGGCAGTATGAGGAATCATTAAAGGAATGGGAATATTTAGCTTTGTGAAGAGAAGATCTGGGTGGGACAGATAGCTCTTTTCAAATATTTAGAAGGTCAGCATGTAGAGAAAGGAGCATTGTGTGTTGGTCCTAAGGGCAAAACATGGGAGAAACTGGAGGGAAGGGCTGTGGTTGGCTGTTCTCTCGTCTTCTATTAGGGCAAGCAGAACATGGCTACTTCCTCACAGCAAGACAGGCTCCTGCTAAGGGACAGAAAGATGTTTCTGGAGCTGTCCCCGAAGAACTGGGATGGGAACCGAGGAGGATGACCCAGTTATAGGACTGACAGCAGGGTTCTGCCTACCAGGCATTTGCTGTTCACTTGCTAAGTCGTGTCTGATTCTTTGTGACCCCATGGATGGCAGCACACCAGGCTTCCCTGTCCACCACCCTCTCCCGGAGTTTGCTCCAACTCACGTCCAGTCGGTGATGCCATCCAACCACCACATCCTCTGTCATCCCTTCTTCTCTTACCAGGCATAGCTCAACTCCAAATATCAATATCCATACACAGGTCAGGCAAACAGGCAGCAAGGAGGAATGGGAGGCACCTGGACTTTATAGAGTCCCAAGGGTCTAGGTTGAAACCCTGGCCCCACCACTTATTTCCTGTGTGACCCGGGGAGATCTGCACAGCTTCTCTGAGTTGCTGTTTCCTAATCTGTAAAACAGACATTATGTCACATTCGTCTGGGCTTCCTCAATCTGTGTTCTCATCATTATGCTTATAATTAGTCATAACTTCAGTCCATTTAATTGTGTAAGTTGACTATTTAACCAGCAAAATGATTGCTTGTGGTACATTATTTTGTATTTTATTCAATGTGAAATAAAGTACACTTGAAGCTGGAAAAAATAAAACAGGAATGATGTAGCCTATGCTAATAGACAGCTGTTAGGTCCACTGGGAATTCACTCTCCTTGCTCTAGGAAATCCAGCATGATGTCCCCCAAGTCCAGCAGAGTCCTTGTGTCAACCAAGGTGGTCTGCCTACTGCTGGACAATCGAACTTTGCCTCCCTGGAATTTTAAACCTGAGTGGGGTGACCCAAAAATTGAGTTGATTCCTTCTGAGGATGACATCATGAAGGGACTGTGTTTGTCAGCCCCTGATGCCCAGCCTCGCCCTTGCTCAGGCCTCAGAGAGGGAGCAGGTGTGAGGCGGGCACCCTGCCCCTCAGGGCATATTCGGATGGAGGGAAGGAAGGTGGGCACACGCCCTGAGTGCCCGCCCTCAGCAGAAGTGCTGGGTGTGGGCTCCTCGGGTGCAAAGGAGAGAAGGTGTGGATGCTCACATTTCTTCCATCCACAGCCCTGATTGTGTTCAAGGGCTCACTGGGCTTCATCTCTGTCCCACAGGCCGTGACACCTGCAGCAGCCAGGCGGCTGTTTATTGGAAGGAAGGAAGCAAGACTGTTCAGTCAGGAGGAGAAAAGACTTGAGGACAGCTTGTGAGATGGAGGAGGCATGTGAGACTCATCTCCAAGAGACTAGGTTTATTCTCCATAGTTCCAGGAGAGAACTCCAGGGTGGACCTGTGCCCAAGCCACCATGGCCCCCACTCCATGTGGCAGAGGCCTTTCCATCAGAGCTGTTCCGAGAAGGAAAGAGCTGCCAGTCCCTGGAAGGCTTCAACCGGAGACTGGGGTCCCACCTCGTGGAGAAGTTGGGGAGGTATTTTGGAAACCAATTGGGTGACTGGGCAAGAAATGCACAGAGATTCCTTTCTCCCTCAAAAATCTAAGAGACCACAACCTGAATCTGAGAGCATGTTGGAGAGGAAAAAGAATTAGTTCTCTTTTTCTTAAAGTGGGTTTTGTGGGGGTTTCATGAATGTATTAAGGATGATCATGAACCAAAGAAACCCCTCTAAACCAAAAGCATGCCCATTGCCCAAGTCAGCTGGCAGGAGTCTGGAGACAGAATCCCAGAATTGCAGAACAGCTGATACATAGCATGGGAAACTGGCTTTATTCACCCTTCTGAGTTGCCCGCTGTACACAGGTGTAGGTCTTGGGACAGTGACAGGATGTTGATGGCCCAAGGAAAGAATGATGTATTTGGAAAAGGCATCTTTACCAACCCCAAACTCAGGATTAAGACTGAGAAAATGTCAGAAACATTCAAATATAAAAGAAGAGAGAGTGATTGAAGGGATTCCAGCTGTAACTTAGAGGGCTGGCATTCCCCAGGTCTGTGTCACACCCAGGTGTAAGTGTTCCATGGGGCAGACCTATACTGTGACCACCCACATCTGCTCAGCATCCCGCGTCCCCCTCAGGGTGGGAGGTGGGGTGGAAGGAGGAGGCACCCTGTTCTTGGTGGAGACTTTAACTTTCACTCAACAGTATTTGAGTTGTTGAAAGCAGCTCCTGTAAACTCTTGGTTTCCCTTCCCTGCTCTTTTTCTTCTTTTTATTTCCATGGTGCTTTATTGATCCTTTGTCACTACTTCCCTATGGGGTGAGGGCAGTCATGGAGCAGGCAGCAAAAGTGAATGAGTAATATTTCATTGTATATGTACCACAACTGCTTTATCCATTCATCTGTCAGTGTAGACACAGACTTAGAGAACGGACTTGTGGACACAGTGGGGGAAGGAGAGGATGGGAGGAATTAAGGAAGTAGCATGGAAACATATAAACTACCATGTGTGAAATATATAGCCAGCGGGAATTTGCTGTCTGATGCAGGGAGCTCAGACCTGGTGCTCTGTGACAACCTAGAGGGGTGGGATGGGATAGGAGATGGGAGGGAGGTCCAAGAAGGAGGGGACAGATGTATACCTGTGGCTGATTCATGCTGACATATGGTGGAAGCCAACACAATACTGTAAAGCAATTATCCTCCAGTTAAAAATAAATAATTTTTTTAAAAATTGAGTGAGGGGAGAGAGAAGAAGTGAAAACAGTTTCTGCCTCCCCTCTTCTGTCTGTAGCACTGAATCCTACTGTCCCGGTGAAGGTAAGCCTCACAACGCCACATGAAGCCAGAGACCTGCCCTCATGATGCAAACATTGCAAGCTGCCTCCAGACCCAATGAGCTTCTGCTTGATTGTGTTAAGCAGGCACACACACACACACAGAGCTTTTATTCAGGTTAGAAAGAATGACACCATTCTCATTTGAACCAAATACTGGAAGACATATTTCTGGCTTGAAAATTACTGCTTAATTTTGTAGGCTTTGTGATTAGAAAAACACCAGGTCTAGAGGGTTTGGATGCCAGAGAAGGGCATGAGAAGGAAGGAAGGTGTAAGCCAGGAGGAACCCTTGACAAACAATTTCAATGGAGCTTTGTATTTTCAAAGCAGTTTTAAATCATGAAGTGGCCCACCCAGTGATCCCGGGAAAGTAGGTCAGCACAATATTTTCACAGGTGAGGAAACTGAGATACAGTGATTGGGGGTTCGCCCCACACGTACGACTTGGGTAGGAACACAAATTTCCGGATTTCCATCCGGACACACTCAAGTAGGCTTCCTTCTTCCCAGAAAGAAAATACAGGCAGTTAGCGGCTTCTATTTTATATTTTTATATGCTAACTAGGGTAACGCTTGGTTGCTGCAGACCGAGAAGTCTCACGAAGGAACACCGAATGGTAGAGTTGGAAGCTTGCAGGTCTTTCCCAACCTAACCAGCAGTTCAGACGCTCTGTTCTGGGCATACAGTAGCCAGAGACACTGCTGCAGAATCAAACTGGGAGGCCTGGGTTCGAAGAGTGAGTGGCCTGACTTTGCAAGAATCATTTAAAATCTGAGCCTTGCTTTTTCATCCTCAAAATGAAGACAACATTTTTGGAAAGTTTTGCATGTGAAAATGCAGAAAGACAGAAAATGGTTAAATCGCCCATATTTTGTGCTTTCTGAAAGTGAAAATGTTAGTCGCTCAGTCATATCCAACTCTTTGGGACCCCATGGACTGCAGCCTGCCAGGCTCCTCTGTCCATGTAGTTCTCCAGGCCAGAGTACTGGAGTGGGTTGCCATGCCCTTCTCCGGGGGATCTTCCTGACCCAGGGATCAAACCCAGTCCCTACATCGGCAGGTGGGTCACTTACCATCTGAGCCATGAAGGAAGGCCTGTGCTTTTCTGAAGAGCAAATGGCAGTGTCTCCTTCTCCTCCCCTTCAGGATCACCCCAGAGCTCGAGGCACAGTTTCTAGGCCCATACCCAGACATAATACGTATTTACTTAAATGTATGTAAAAGCCACACATTACAATTTTTAATGAAAACGGAATCATGCTGTACATGTTGTTCTGTAATTGATTCCTTTACTCAAAAGTGTGGCATCATCCCACTTCATAGCGATCCTATTTTAATGGTTGCAAAATGCTCCATTGGCTGGATGTTACAAATTTGTTTAGCGATTCCTTTTTCTATAGTCTTTTGTAAAACGCAAGGGAAATAATACATGAGAAGTGCTTTGTAAGGCTTGGTTTAAATATAGTGGATTCTTTTCATTATTGACCAAATATAAATGACCTAACTATACTGGTTTTAACCTCTAAACTCTCAATGTATTTAACACTCGGTAGATATACAGAGAAAGAAGTATTATGCCTCCTGCAAGGCAGTCACCATTATCATTTGAAAACTGATTTATTGCATGGATTTAGAAGGAACTGTTGATAGCTGAATATACAAGGCAACATATAATGGGTTCTCTCAAAGGGGAAAACTCATTTTTATCCAATGAGTAACCTCTAATTGTGCAGCTGATAATTTATATTCTAAGGTAGATTATTTAAATCCCATATCTTGTTCTTATAAGTAAATCAGCATTGAAGGTTAAAAACTATAAAGTCAAGTGTGGGGAAAAAAGGTGTATTGATGTGATCTGATACACAGAATAAAGATGAGCTTCTGTTTCTTTGTTTTGTATATGTGTCTATTATGTTTGTCTTAAATTGTCCCTGAACTAGCAGTGGAGTAATAGCAGGTCTTTTTTGTCAAAGGACAGAATTGGAATTTTTACTAAGAAAGCAGAAACTGAATATTCTATCTCTGATATGCTATCCACAAATTAAAAATAAAATGGAGCAGTAATATTCTTAAAAGCAAGCCTGCTTTTAAGAGGAACATGTGAGTCTTGGCTTTAATTTTCCAAGTTCCTTATATGTGTTAATTAACGTAGATTAACTGGACCATTCTCCACTTCACTTTGTCTGTGCAACACAAGAGATGGTACAAAACAGAATTGCCTTACTTTCATGTCTTAGGCACTCCCCTGGTGGCTCAGATGGTAAAGAAACCTGCCTGCAATGTGGGACACCTGTGTTTGATCCCTGGGTTGGAAGGATCCCCTGCAGAAGGGAGTGGCACCCCACTCCAGAATCCTTGTCTGGAGAATCCCCATGGACAGAGGAGCTTGGTGGGCTACAGTCCATGGGATTGCAAAGAATCAGACATGACTGATAGTCTAACACACTTTCATGTCTGAGGGTAAGCAGTGACATTTAATGGGACCTTCTCCAAAAGACAGAGTTGGGATATACGGCTTGTAATCCCCCTCAAAACCAATGCAATCGTTTTTCTTGTCCAAGGACAGAGGTTGAAGGGCAAGTAGTCCTGGCTACTTGCCACTCCAGTAAAAGTTCAAAACCACAGGCTGCCCCTTAGATCTCTGAGGCCACACTCCCCAAGTACTTGGAAGGGGTGTTACTAACACTGCAGCTGAGCCTTGACCCTGACCAGTAGGCCAGTGGGTGTGAGACAGCCATCAGCTCAGGGTGACTATCTTCTCAACCTTTATTCCTCCATGTCTTCATGGCAGATACTGTTCACAAGCACAGCCCACAGTCACAGAGACACACAGACTGCGGGAAAGGGCACCTTTGCTCTGTCACCCAGGGAAGAAAACACATCAGAATGCAATTGAGGGAACGTGACATTAACCTGGAAATAATCCTTAATCCTTCTGATGCAAAACTCTGACACTTTGTTCACAAGTGATTGTGACCCACCAGTGTAGGCCAATGGGACATCTCAGGACCACTGGACAAGGTCAGCGTACACTGGTCTCTTTCACGTCTGAATTCTCTGACTCTGTGAAAGAAACAAAGATCCCAGTCACAACCAGGCAGCAATCCCTCGTGGGCTTTTGATTGGTCAGAGTGATTTTTGTACAGAAACACCCAGAAAGCTGGCAGGGGACCAGTCTTTCTCACATGTAAGAGACAACATTTCCTAACATGTGACCTGGAGAGAATTTTCCTCTGTCCCTTCACCCACTTCACAAACGTTGAAACACTTCTGCCTCAAGCTGCATGTGAATGAGGTGGTTACAGATAACAGGTAGAAACCCAGTTCCATATCACGTAAGAATGCATTTGCGGAAAGGTCCACAGAGGACGAGACCCAGGGAAGCCAAGAAAGCCAAATATCACATATTTAACTATCAAGTGATAGTTAGTTAAATATCTGATATCTCCTGATATCTCCCCCATCCCTTCTCTTATTTTAGTTCTAAGTCACTGATTAAAGGTTGTTTACAGATAGCCTCTTCTATCTAACTCCATACAGAGAAGGTGGTATGGCGCATGGAACTCTGCTCAATATTACGTGGCAGCCTGGATGGGAGGGGGTTTGGGGAAGAGTGGGTACATGTATATGATGTATATGTATGGCTGAGTCCCTTTTGCTTTACTGTGAAACTATCGACACATGGTTTGTGTCTCGGCTATACTCTCATACAGGGGCCTCCCGGGTGGCTCACAGTGAAGGATCTGCCTGCAATACAGAAGACACAGATTCATCCCCTGGGTTGGGAAGATCCCCTGGAGGAGAAAATGGCAATCCACTCCAGTATTATTGCTTGGAAAATTCCATGGACAGAGGAGTCTGGTGGGCTACAGTCCATGAGGCTGCAAGGAGTCGGACATGACCAAAGTGACTAACACGTCACTTTCTTTTGCCCCAAAACAAAATAAAAAGTAAAAATAAATAAATATATATATATGGGGGGGGGGGAGTGTATCTCTGAAGGTTCTCAGGCTGCTCTCACCCTGGGGAAAGGGAAGAGGGGGTCTCTTTGCACAGAACTCCCCCCTTGCCTGTGGGCATGCATGCTCAGTCACTTCAGCCATGTCCGACTCTTTATGACTCCATGGACTGTAGCCTACCAGGTTCCCCTGTCCATGGGATTCTCCCGGCAAGAATACTGGAAGTGGGTTGCTGTGCCCTCCTTCAGGGGATCTTTCTGACCCAGGGATCAAACCCGGGTCTCCTGCATTGCAAACAGATTCTTGACCACTGAGCCACAGGGGAGGCCCCAGGCTCCTGTCACCCAACCTCAAATCTGTCTTTTCAGGATTGGTAAATGTTTCCATGTCTCCTGCTGGATGCTGATCTTGAAGAAGGAATTCATAGGGCCTGGACTCCATCTCAGGCCTGTCTGTGCTGATCATGTGAGGCCACCTCTCCAGTGGACTCTGAACTCTGTGCTTATCGCCTGTGGGAATGACAATGGAAGGATAAGACCCCCCTCTGGGCAGGGGAATCTTGAAGCAGAGAAAACAGACACTAATCACCCCTGCCTCCGGACACTATCTATCAGAATGTAAGCACAGGCTTATCGGTTATTAACTATTTGGAATGTAACTGCGGGCTTATTGATTATTGACTGTTTGAACACATAACACGTGAATGATGGGGTTATTGTAGTTGTATTTACCCTTCCTTTGTTTATGTAAGTCTCAAGGGAATTGGGGTAGTGGGTTTGGACGCATACACATGGGGTATAAAAGATTTTCACAAATGCTGGTCGGGGTCCTTGGCTAAGAGGAGACTCTGCCTTGGGCCCGCCGGTGTAATAAACTGCACTCCACTATCTGCATTGTCCTTCTGAGTGAGTTTGTTTCCCGGAAAGCGTGGCTATAACAATCTCACGTGCACTCAAGTGTTCAGAGGCGGAAGGGACATGTCACTAAACGCTGCTGCCTGCTGAGCTCTTGATTTGCTCAGATAGGAGCCCCACGCAATGGCCTGCTGAGCTAATCTCCACAGCGGAGAAATTTACCTTCACCTTCGTTACTCTCATTCTGGAAGGCGCTCTCTATTCAGCCTTGTGTTTGTGAAACATGAAAGTACATGCTGTAAAAATGTTCTGCATATAAATGAAATAATGCAAAGCAATTATTATGCTTGTTAAGAAGGCAACAATATGATTATGACATGAAAAGTGCTAATAGTGAGTAAAATATGTTTTGACTTGTTCAAAATGACTTGCCTCTTTCTTAAATGCGCTGTGTGCAACTAAAACGCGGGAAGATACCACGTTGAAGGAGCATATAAGAAGCAGAAAGTGAAACAAGATTGAGACAAAAGCCAGACCCCCAAAAGTCAAGTTTACTGTGTTATCTATGCTGACTGACTGTCAATACTGTTCAAATTAGCAGGTTAATTGCCAGATCTCCAGTTTACTTCAGGCTGTGAACATGGAGTGTGTGTGTCAAAATTAGATGCTTCATAAATGGCTCTTTTGATAGTATCTTCAACTTCATCACCTTTCCTAAGTAGGGCTATTAAAGTAGCTTCTACAGGGACAGCAATCTTTCCAACTAAAGGAAAATAGCTTAAATGCTTAATGGGTCCAGTTCTCTGGAGAGGCCCCAGGGCAAGGATGCTGGGTGTGGGTATTTAGCAAGTAGTCCCTACAGGAACCTGGGGTGGGATAGAGCAGGGGGTCAGTGAGTAGACTGAGCTTCTCTGCTCCCGCCCTCAGGGTGCTCTGGGAGAGTAATGGAGACCATGAATAGTCAGCCTCAGCCATAAAGAGCTCTCAGCCCAGCAGCCCAACTCAAGATCTTCCTCTTCTCGTATCTCCATTCTATTCAATCTCCAAGCCGTCTCCCTGCCACACACCTCCCCCTCTCAGCCCATGTCTTTCCATCCCACTCCCAGAGAAACATCGAAGGAGTCACCCAGGAGGCCTTCCTCTTCTCCCTCCGTGCTTACATACCACTGCCCATCCGCACACATTCTCTCTTCCTTCCACTGTCTAGGGTCCACCCCTATACCTGGCCTTCGGATCCCATCCCTTCATGATCCTCAGGGGCTTCAGACCACTCTCCAGTAGAGCTTCCCTTCTCTCCTTTATAGTCAACTGGCCTCTTTTAAGCAGAGAGTCTCCACTGACATTAAACATTGAAAATGTCATCTGACCAGAGTGGGCTTGCTGGGTTAAATACAGGGTGAACAAATGGGCCTCCCATTTGTTAGTGGTAAAGAACCTGCCTGCCAATGCAGGAGACTAAGAGACATGGGTTCAATCCCTGGGTCAGGAAGATCCCCTGGAGGAGGAAATGGCAACCCACTCCAGTGCTCTTGCCTGGAGAATCCCATGGACAGAGGAGCCTGGCGGGCTACAGTCCATGGGGTCGCAAAGAGTCAAACATGACTGAAGCAACTTAGCATGAACAACAAGTAATCTTTTAGTATAAGTATGTCCCCAATATTGCACTGGAAATACTTGTATTGAAAAGTATTTGTTGCTTATCTGCAGCTCAAATTTGGCTGGGCATCCTTCATCTGTGTGTGTTTGTGTGTGTGTGATATCTAGCAGCCATGCAGCAGAGAGGTCTTTCTTGATCATTCACTGTATAAAATAATATTCCCCCTATGGATAGTTTCGATCCCCTTTCTTCACTTTTTTTGTCTTCATACACCATCATCACTGGGCATGTTATGCATTTATATGTTTAGTGATTGTCTCTGTCCCTTCTCACTAGAAAGTAGATTCCACTGGAACAAGGTTTCTTAAGTCTGTGCTACGTCCCTGTTGCCTACATAGGGCTGAGTACAAGGTAACTGATAGATATGTGTTGAACAAATATATGCTTGAGTCTCTCTCTTTTTAAAACAATGTCACACAACCCCATAGTCCTCCTAGATCTACTCCTCCATCTCCCCCCTCCACTTCAGAAACCGATTTTGTAACAGATCTTAACACTAATCGTCCCTGTGAGTTCATCCTAGTTCCGCTTCTTCCCACTCCAGCCTGGCTCCATGCTTACTATTCCATCAAAGCAGCTCGAAAGTCATGGGTTAATTTCACATTATTAAATCACATGGATATCTTTTGCCCCCAGCTAATCTCTCAGCAAAAGTTGATGCTGTTGATCACTGCCTGCTTCATGAAATAAGCCCCTTATTTCACTGGCATTGCATCCTCTGGGTTTTCCTTCCACCTCCATAATCACTTCCACTGCCAGTTTTTCCTTCTCAACCCGGCTATTAAAGTTTGATGTTAGTCCTGGGCCCTCTTCTGTTTCCCGTTTATGTACTCTCCTCCAGGTAAATTCTCTGTGTCTTCAACCACCATTTATTTGCTGATGACTCCCAAATCTGGGCTTCCCTGATAGCTTAGCTGGTGAAGAGTCTGCCTGCAATGCAGGAGACCCAGGTTTGATTCCTGAGTTGGGAAGATCCCCTGGAGAAGGGATAGTCTACCCACTTCCGTATTCTTGGCCTTCCCTTGCGGCTCAGCTGGTGAAGAATCTGCCTGCAATGCGGGAGGCCTGGGTTCAACCCCTGTGTTGGGAAGATCCCCTGGAGAAGGAAAAGACTACCCACTCCAGTATTCTGGCCTGGAGAATTCCATGGACTGTATAGTCCATGCGTTGCAAAGAGTCAGATATGACTAAAATCTGTACATCCAGCCTGAAGCTGTCCTCTTAGGTCCAGACCTATATGCCTATTTGGTATGTCCACTGGATGTCTCAAAGTTATCTCAGGCTCAATTATTTAAGACTAATTTAATGCATCTTCTGCTTACCTAGGGCTTCCCAGGTGGCATTAAATTTAGGGCTGAAAGGTCCTTCACACACATTTGGTCTAATCTTTTCCTTCCAAATAAGGATGGGAAATAAAATTCCAGAAAGGAGCATGGAATGACTAGAACCACACAGCTCTTTAACAGCAGAGCTAGAAGATAAATGCCTGAATCTGAAGTCATACCTATTGACCCAACTGAAGAGTGAATAACTGATGAGAAATAAAGTGACTTGAGAATTACCATAGCTCTAAAGACATGGAGGACGGATCAGAATGAGGCTGAGGCAAATGAAAGGAGTTGAACCAACCCACCAATTAACCAGCCAACATTCCCACAGGAGAACTAGTGAGCCTTCAGACACTAGAAGCAGGAACTTTGTCAATGAGCTTTTCAACTAGATTGAAATAACTTCTGGAAAAACAGTCAGTGCATGTGAATTGGACCAGGGTGGGGGTGGTGAACCAATTGCTCAGAATGTAACAAAACAAGTGGGTCCTGACCAAACTTACCAAGTGGGAATCCACCTTCTATTGAGTCAGCCATATAAGCCAACTGTTGTACGTGGTGAGTTGCTCAGTCGTGTTGACTCTTTGCGACCCCAGGGACTGTAGACCACCAGGCTTGTCTGTCCATGGGGATTCTCCAGGCAAGAATACTAGAGTGGATTGCCATGCCCTCCTCCAGGGGATCTTCCCAACCCAGGGATCGAACCTGAGTCTCCTGAATTGCAGGTGGGTTCTTTACCATCTGAGCCACCGGGGAAGCCCAAGCCAAATGTTACCACCTGAGATTTTCACAAAGAAGCCTTTCCAGCTGCTATGAGTCCCTGAAGAAATAAAAAATTTTCAACTTGATGTCCACTGAAAGTTACAAAGTTAGGGTCACAGATTCGAGGCACCACTGCTTCCTGACAAGTAGGTAAAGCAATCATCAGAAAGATCCTTGTCCACTGCCTTTCAAAGGAAATCCCAAACTACTGAGCACAATTCATACTCGGAAATTAAACTTACCGTTCAATGGCCAAGGGAAGCTTTCTGGAGGACACTGCTACTGAGATCAAGAGAGGCTGAGTAAACACCCTGTGTGTGCTCACCACCACAGGCACTGAAGTGTAAATGAGTGTGAATGTTGCTTTTGGTGTCCAAAGACCTGACAAGATTCTTTTCCAAATGGGATTGAAATTATTAGTAAAGCTGTTGAGCTGAGAGACACTCTTTATCAGCTGTAAGTATTTTTAATTGGTTTCCAGGGAACACCTGTGTTAGGGTTATACGCATCAAAGGTGATAAACAACTTAATTATCCTCTTAGAACCATTAGGAAAAAGTATCACTGTTGGTGAACTTCCTTTCATGCCTCCTTTTGAAATACCATCTTGCTACTATTGTGGGGCTATTTGTAGTTTGTTTCTCAGAGCTTTGACCCTTCGTTCATAAAAAGAAAAGGCAGTTAGAAGTCGATTAATGAAGTTAATAACATTTATACTGTTCAGATAGATCTTAAGTTACCACTGGGCAGAGCTTCTTCTTGGAGAAGCAGCAAGTTAATCAGAAGACTTTGTGAGGAGGGATGAGGCATGAAAGCCTAAGGGGAGCTGGAAAGGCCTGGAGATGGGACCCATTCTTTATGATGATGGTTTCCATGAAAGAGGGAGTTGGCAACTGGGAGGTTTTTAAAAGGAGGGAAGGGAAGAGTTTCACATTTTGTATATTTCCAATCACTATTCTGGGGGCTTCCCTGGTGGCTCAGATTGTAAAGAATCTGCCTACAATGTAGGAAACCACGGTTTAATCCCTGGATCAGGAAGATCCCCTAGAGGAGGAAATGGCAACCCACTCCAGTATTCTTGTCTGGAGAATCCCATAGACAGAGGAGCCTGGTGGGCTACAGTGCATGGGGTTGCAAAGAGTTGGACACCACTGAGTGTCTAACACTTTCACTTTCACTGATCACTGCCTTTAAATTTTATTCATGAAGAAAAATGGAAACACAAAAGTAGAATACATAGTTGTTAGTAAACCGGACTCTGTTCAATGTACTGTCTTCCCTCAGGTTCCATCTTTGGAGTAGGAAGTTTTTTTCACTTTCTAGACTCCACTCAAATACAATGTTCCTGGGAGGACTTTTTGTTTTTTTTAAATTTTGACTGTAACAGAGAACAATAACATTTCTGTAGAGAACAAAGAACAAGCAGGAAGTGGGATTTGAATAGAGGCCAAAGATGGATTTTCCCAAATTCAGTTTTGCTCAGGACTGAGTTGCTTAGCATTATGGTCTTGCCTCTTTTTTTTTTTTTTTAATTTTTTTTTTATTGAAGGATAATTGCTTTACAGAATTTTGTTCTTTTCTGTCAAACCTCAACATGAATCAGCCATAGCTATACATATATCTTCTTCTGAAACTCCCTCCCATCTCCCTCCCCATCCCACCCCTCTATGTTGATACAGAGCCCCTGTTTGAGTTTCCTGAGCCATATAACAAATTCCCATTGATTATCTATTTTACATGTGGTAATGTAAGTTTCCATGTTACTCTTTCCATACATCGACCCTCTCCCCATATCTATGACTATTCTCTATGTCTGTTTCTCCATTGCTGTCCTGTAAATAAATTCTTCACTACCATTTTCCTAGAGTCCTTACATATGCGTTAGAATACAATATTAATCTTTCTCTTTCTGACTTACTTCACTTTTGTATAATAGGTTCCAGGTTCATTCACCTCATTAGAACTGACTCAGATGTGTTCCTTTTTATGGCTGAGTAATATTCCATTGTGTATACATATCACTACTTCTTCATTCATTCATCTGTCGATGGACATCTAGGTTGCTTCCATGTTCTAGCTATTGTAAATAGTGCTGCCATGAACAGTGGAATCCATGTGTCTTTTTCAATTTTGATTTCCTCGGGGTATATACCTAGGAGTGGGATTGCTGGGTCATATGGTGGTTTTATTCCTGTTTTTTTTTTTTTTTTTTAAGGAATCTCCATACCATTTTCCATAGAGGCTGTATCAATTTACATTCTAACCAACAGCACAAGAGCATTATTTTTTCTCCACACCCTCTCCAGCATTTATTGTTTGTAGACTTTTTGATGAGGGCCATTCTGACCGGTGTGAGGTGATATCTCATTGTAGTTTTTATTTGCATTTCTCTAATAATGAGCAATGTTGAGCATCTTTTCATGTGTTTATTAGCATATGTATGTCTTCATTGGAGAAATGTCTGTTTAGGTCCTTTTACCACTTTTTGATTGGGTTGTTTGTTTTTCTGGTATTGAGTTTTATGAACTGCTTATATATTTTGGAGACTAATCCTTTATCAGTTGTTTCATTTGCTATTATTTTCTCCCATTCTGACTGTTGTCTTTTCACCTTGCTTATAGTTTCCTTTGCTGTGCAAAAGCTTTCAAGTTTAATCAGGTCCCACTTGTCTACTTTTGTCTTTACTTCCATTACTCTAAGAGCTGGGTCATAGAGGATCTTGCTTTGATTTATGTCATTGAGTGTTTTCCTCTAAGAGTTTTATAGTTTCTGGTCTTACATTTAGGTCTTTGATCCATTTTGAGTTTATCTTTGTGTATGGTGTTAGGACGTGTTCTAATGTCATTCTTTTATATGTAGCTGTCCAGTTTTCCCAGTACCATTTATTGAAGAGGCTGTCCTTGCCCCATTGTATATTCTTTCTGCCTTTGTAAAAAATAAGGTACCCATAGGTGCATGGGTTTATTTCTGGGCTTTCTATCTTGTTCCATTGTTCTGTATTTCTGTTTTTGTGCCATTACCATACTGTCTTGATGACTGTAGCTTTGTAGTATAATCTGAAGTCAGGAAGGTTGATTTCTCTGACTCCAGTCATCTTTCTCAAGACTGTTTTGGCTATTCAGGGTCTTTTGTGTTTCCATATGAATTGTGAATTTTTTTTTATCTAGTTCTGTGAAAAATGTCATTGGTAATTTGATAGGGATCACGTTGAGTCTGTAGATTGCATTTGGTAGTATAGTCATTTTCACAATATTGATTCTTCCTACTCAGGAACAAGGAATATCTCTCCATCTGTTTATGATGCCTTTGATTTCTTTCATTAGCAAAGTCAAGTCACTCAGTCATGTTCGACTCTTTATGACCCCATGGACTATAGCCTACCAGGTTCCTCAGTCCATGGAATTTTCCAGGCAAGAGTACTGGAGTGGATCACCATTTCCTTCTTTCATTAGTGTCTTATAATTTTCTGTGTACAGTTCTTTAGTCTCCTTAGGCAAGTTTACTTCTATATATTTAATTCTTTTTGTTGCAATGGTGAATGGGATTGATTCCTTAATTTCTCTTTTTGATCTTTCATTGTTACTATATAGAAATGCAAGTGATTTCTGTGTATTGATTTTGTATCCTGCAACTTTGTTAAATTCAGTGAGTAGGTCTAATAATTTTCTGATACTATCATTAGGGTTTTCTATGTACAGTATCATGTCATCTGCAAACAGTGAGCACTTTACTTCTTCTTTTCCGATCTGGATTCCTTTTATTTATTTTTCTTCTCTGATTGCTGTAGCTAGAACTTCCAAAAAGAGTTGAATAATAGTGGTGAGAGTGGACACCCTTGTCTTGATCCTGATCTTAGGGGGAATGCATTCAGATTTTCACCATTGAGAATAATGTTTGCTGTAGGCTTGCCATATATGCCTTTACCATGTTGAGGTAGGTTCATTCTATGCCCATTTTTTAAAAGAATTTTAATCATAAATGGGTGCTAAATTTTGTCAAAGGCTTTTTCTGCATCTATTGAGATGATCATATGTTTTTTAATCTTTCAATTTATTGATATGGTGTATCACATTGATTGATTGATTTGCATATATTGAAGAATTCTTGCATTCCTGGAATAAACCCAACTTGATCATGGTGTATGAGCTTTTTGATGTGTTGCTGAATTCTGTTTGCTAAAATTTTGTTGAGGATTTGTGCACCTGTGTTCATCAGTGATTTTAGCCTGTAGTTTTCTTTTTTTGTGTTGTCTTTGGTTTTGGTATCAGGGTGATGGTGGCCTTGTAGAATAAGTTTGGAGGTGTTCCTTCCTCTGCAATTTTTTGAAAGAGTTTTAGAAGGATAGGCATTAGCTCTTTAAATATTTGATAGAATTGTCCTGTGAAGCAATCTAATCCTGGGCTTCTGTTTTTGGGGAGATTTTTGATCACAGCTTCCATTTCAGTGCTTTTAATTGGGTTGTTCATAATTTCTACTTCTTCGTGGTTCAGTCATGGAAGATTGAACTTTTCTAAGAATCTCTCCATTTCTTCCAGAGTATCCATTTTATTGCCATATAGTTTTTCATAATAGTCTCTTATAATCCTTTGTATTTCTTCATTGTCTATTGTAACCTCTCCTTTTTCATTTCTAATTTTGTTGATTTGATTCTTCTCTCTTTTTTTCTTGATGAGTCTGACTAAAGGCTTGTCAATTTTGTTTGTCTTCTCAAAGAACTAGCCTTTAGCTTTATTAATCTTTACTGATGTTTGTTTCATTTCTTTTTCATTTGTTTCTTCTCAGATGTTTATGACTTCTTTCCTTATAGTAATTTTGGCCTTTTTTTTTTTTATCTTCTTTTTCCAGTTGTTTTAGGTGTAAATTTAGGCTGTCTATTTGATGTTTTTCTTGTTTCTTGAGGTAGGATTGTATTGCTATAAACTTCCCTTTTAGGACTGCTTTTGCTGCATCCCATAGGTTTTGAGTTGTTGTGTTTTCATTGTCATTTGTTTCTAGAAATTTTTTGATTTCCCTTTTGATTTCTTCAGTAACCTGTTGGTTATTTAGAAACATGTTGTTTAATCTCCATGTGTTTGTGTTTCTTACAGTTTTTTTCTGGTAATTGGTATCTAGTCTCATAGCATTGTGGTTGGAGAAGATGTTTGACATCACTTCAATTTTCTTAAATTTACTGAGGTTTGATTTGTGACCCAAGATGTGGTCTATCCTGGAGAATTCTCCATGTGCATTTGAGAAGGTGTATTCTTCTGTATTTAGGTGGAGTGTCCTGAAGATATCAATGAGATCCATCTTATCTGTATCACTTAAGACTTGTGTTTCCTTATTAATTTTCTGCTTTGATGATCTGTCAATTGGTTTGAGTGGGGTGTTAAAGTCTCCTACTATTGTGTTGCTGTCAATTTCTCCTTTTATGTCTGTTAGTGTTTGTCTTATGTATTGAGGTGCTCCTATGTTGGTGCATACATGTTTACAATTGTTATGTCTTTCTCTTGGATTGAGCCCTTGATCATTATGTAGTGTCCTTCCTTATCTCTTGTAATCTTTATTTTAAGGTGCATTTTGTCTGATATGAGGATTGCTACTCCAGCTTTCTTTTGCTTCCCATTTGCATGGGATATATTTTTCCACCCTGTCACTTTCAGTCTATATATGTCTTTAGGTCTGAAGTGGGTTTCTTATAGACAGCATATATATGGGTCTTGCTTTTGTATCCATTCAGCCAGTCTGTGTCTTTTGGCTGGAGCATTTAATCCATTTACATTTGAAGTCATTATTGATATACATATTTGTATTGCCATTTTCTTAATTGTTTGAGGTTGATTTTGTAGCTCTTTTTTCTTCTCTTGTACTTCTTGACTATATATGTCCCTTTAATGTTTGTCTCGTTTGGTGGTACTGAATTCTCTTAACTTTTGCTTGTCTGAAAAGATTTTTTCTGCCTCAGTTTTGAATGAGATCCTTACCAGGTACAGTAATCTTGGTTTTAGTTTTCTCCCTTTCAGTACTTTTAATACATCCAGCCATTCCCTTCTGGCCTGCAGAGTTTCTGCTGAAAGATCAGCATTAAGCATATGGGGTTTCCCTTCTATGTAACTTGTTGCTTCTCCCTTGCTGCTTTTAATATTCTTTCTTTGTGTTTAGTCTTTGTTAGTTTGATAAATATGTATCTTGGTATATTTCTCCTTGGGTTTGTCCTGGGGAAATTTTCAACTATAATCTCTTCAAAAATTTTCTCATACCCTTTCTTTTTCTCTTCTTTTTCTGGGACCCCTATAATTCAAATGTTGGTCATTTGATATTGTCCCAGAGGTCTCTGAGACTATTTTCAGTTCTTTTCATTCTTTTTGCTTTATTCTGCTCTTCAGAAGTTATTTCCACCATTTTATATTCCAGCTCACCAATTCACTCTTCTGCTTCAGATATTCTGCTGTTGATTCATTCTAGAGCATTTTCAATTTCAGTAATTGTGTTGTTTGTCTCTGTATGTTTATCCTTTAATTCTTCTAGGTCTTTGTTAATTGAATCTTGCATTTTCTCCATTTTGTTTTCAAGGTTTTGATTATCTTTACTGTCATTATTCTGAATTCTTTTTCAGATAGTTTGCCTGAATGTGTTTCTAGTTAGCTCCTTCATTTGTGTAGTATTTCTCTGTCTTTTCATTATTTTTTTTAAAGTTATTGTGTTTGAGGTCTCCTTTTCCAGCCTTCAAGGTTGAATTATTTCTTCCTTTTGGTTTCTTCCCTCCTAAGGTTGGTCCAGTGGTTTGTATAAGCTTCATATAGGGTGAGATCTGTGCTGAGTTTTTGTTTGTTTGTTTTTCCTCTGATGGGCAAGGCTGAGTGAGGTGGTAATCCTGTCTGCTCATGATTGGGTTTGCATTTTTGTTTTGTTTGTTGTTTAGATGAGGCATTCTGCACAGGGTGCTACTGGTGGTTTGGGTGATGCTGGGTCTTGTATTCAAGTGACTTCCTTTGTGTGAGTTCTCACTATATGATACTCCCTAGGGTTAGTTCTCTGGTAGTCTAGGGTCTTGGAGTCAGTGCTCCCTTTCTAAAGGCTCAGAGCTTGATCTTTGGCCAGGAACAAAGATTCCACAAGTGGTTTTTCACGGCATTAAGTGAGATTAAAACAAATATCCAAAAATGAAAAACCAAGGAAGAACCCCAGGCAAATGGCAGTTATAAAATCTGGCAAATAATAATTAAAATAACGGAAAATGCACATATACATATACACCCATGAGCAAAGTCAAAACAGTCCAACCAAAATAAAGTACAGTAGATTGACCCAGCAAACAAAGGAAATCAAAAATTATATTTACCAGTTAAGAACAAAACTAACTAAAGGACAAACTAGAAAACACACTAAAGCAAGGTGCCAAGTGGGGAATAAAGCAATGAAAGCAAAACTAACAAATATGTTGAGAGGAAAGGAAGGAAAGAAAAGAAAGAATAGATATGCAAGGTTAGATAGAGGTAGATGAAGAAGATTTATATGCATTAAAGGTTAACTGCAAGGGGAAAAGAACAGTAGAAAAGGAAAACAAAGGAATAAACATAGGAAAAATATAATAGTCTTAAAAAATTAAAAATTAAAATTATAAAAAAGAGAAAAGAAAAAAAAAAGGAAGAAGGAAAAAAAAAGTAAAAAAAAGAAAAGAAAAGAAAAGAAAACTCCACAGAACTGCAAAGCCCAATGTAGAGGCAGTGGTTTACATCAACAGTAAAAAGTGTGACTGAATATACACATATACATATACACCTACAGCAAAATCAAAACAGTCCAACAAAAATAAAGCAGAATAGATTGACCTGGCAAACAAAGGAGACCTTAAATTATATCTACCAGAACAAAACTAACTAAAACACAAGCTGGAAAACAAAACTAAAGCAAGGTGCCAATTGGGGACTAAAGCAATGAAAATAAAACTAACAAATATTTTGAGAGGAAAGGAAAGAAAGAAAATAAAGAAAAAATAGATATACAACGTTAAATAGAGGTAGACAAAGAAGATTTATATACATTAAAGATTAACTGCAAGGGGAAAGAAATGGTAGGAAAAGCAAAGGAATAAATATAGAAAAAGTAATAATAGGTTTAAAAAATTAAAATTAAAAGAAAGAAACGAAAATTCCACAGAACTACAAAAGCCCAACGTAGAGACAGAGGTTTATAAAAACAATAAAAAATGTGACTGAGAAAGGAAATGGGAAAAAAAGCTCAAAAGCTTAATTAGATTTCATAGTGCCAATAAAATTGACAATTTCAACAGAAAGGGGAAAAGGAGAAAAAAAGAAAAGAAATCCAAAAGAATCTACAGAAGAAGTCAAAACATCATAATAATAATGTTTTTCTTGAGTCTCTGCTGTCAGAGTCCTTTCCCTCGCTGGGAGTCACAGTCCTCCTCGCCCCCCTAGGATGCCCAGCGCTGTGCCGGTCTCTGGCCCTGCCGTGGGGGCAGCTCAGAGTCTGATCTGGCCCCACTCCTGTGTGTCCTCGCCCCCCTAGGATGCCCAGCGCTGTGCCGATCTCTGGCCCTGCCGTGGGGGCAGCTCAGAGTCTGATCTGGCCCCACTCCTGTGTGTCCTCGCCCCCCTAGGATGCCCAGCGCTGTGCCGATCTCTGGCCCTGCCGTGGGGGCAGCTCAGAGTCTGATCTGGCCCCACTCCTGTGTGTCCTCGCCCCCCTAGGATGCCCAGCGCTGTGCCGATCTCTGGCCCTGCCGTGGGGGCAGCTCAGAGTCTGATCTGGCCCCACTCCTGTGTGTCCTCGCCTCCAAGTCCACAGCTGTCAGAACCAGTGTGTTTTCTTCTGGGGGAGCCTCAGTGACCTTTCATATATCCCACAGACGCAGAGTCTGCCCAGTTGATCGTGTGGATTTAACCTGCAGCTGGTACAGCTGGTGGGGAGGTTTGGGTCTTCTTCCTTGGCCACACCACCCCCAGGTTTCACTTGTGGTTTTATTTCCACCTCTGCATGCGGGCCGTCCCCTGGGGTTTGCTCCTGAGGCCGCCCTGGAGGACTTGGGTCTGCCCCTCTGAGGGCCCGGTGCGGAGGCGGGGCAGCTGCTTGGGTCGCAGGGGTTCCGGCAGCACCAGGTCCTCAGGGGAGCCGGCGGCTGGGGCAGCAGGAAAGATAGTGCCCTAGAAGGGCATGGCAGCCAGTGCTGGCCAGTACGCTCCAGTGTTCTTGCCTGGAGAACCCCCCCCCCCCCATCCCTGACAGAAATAGTCTACAGGGTTGCAAAGTGCTGGACACTACAGATGCGACCCTGCGCTCATGGACGCGAGGCAGCCCTGCCCCCGTGAGAGTTCAGCGTGAAGGTGGCACGGCTGCTTGGCTTGCAGGGGCCCTGGCGGCGCCACGTCTGCAGGGACATGGACTGCCTCTGCCGCAGGAGTTACGACGCTCTCAGAGCCTTTTTTCGAGCCTCTTGTACCTGGCGATCAGAAGGCCTCTTTGGCCAGTCTTTCTCCATAGCTCTGCCCATTTAGGCAACAAGAGGGCTCCCTTGCCTGGGGTCCTTCTCTGTTGTTTGGCGTGTCAAGCACATAGAGGGCCCCCCCCCAGTTGTGGATAGGTGTGTCAGGCACTTAAAGGAGCACCCTGGGTGGGGTCCTTCTCTGTAGTTCAGTGGTGAGGCGTTTGATGGGCCAGCCTCTCTATTGTTCAGCTGCTGATGCTGGCATGTGGGGAGAGAGAGGCTGTGGGGATGACTCCACCCATTATGCATGACTCACATTATTGCCTTGCTTCCATGGCTGCTGGGCTTTCCTCTACAGGCATTTCCCACCACAATCTCCTCTCTCACATCCCCTCGATCCATCTCTCTGCAGCCAACAGTAGCCCGCGCCCTGGGATTGCCCCACAATCCCTAAACTCCAGCTCCCAGCCGCTGTGCCTTCTAGGAAACCTGAGTCCCTGTCCAGGGTATGTATGGCTGCAGCAAGGACTGTCTGATTCTCATTCCATTTAGGCTGCCACAGATCAGCTGTTTCACTGTCAGGATTAAATGTTTGTTCTCTGACTCAGACAATTGCCCCAGTGTGGGGATCGGACCCCTGTTTTATTTCCTCACCCACCAAGTGCATGTCCAGTCCCACTAACACTCCTGTTTTTTCCCCAATTCCTTCATTCTACCGAGTTTTGCGTGGTTCTATAATTCTTTTCTGCTGGTCAGGTCCTCCTGTTCACTCTCGGCTGGTGTTCTGCATGCACGTCTGTGTCTGAAGGTGTATTCCTGATGTATCCATGGAGAGAGAGGTACTCCACGTCCACCTTCTCCTCCGCCATCGTGTTTTCTCTTTCTTGTGTTTTTATAGCCCCAGAATATCAAAGCTAAGGGTTATTGACAGAACTGGAACTGGTCCTGGGCTGATACCTTATTCTCTGAGTATAGGTAGAGGAAGCTGATGCCTGGAAATGCAGGTCTGACATAGCTTGCCTTTTTTTCTTATTTCTCTGTTACATGGAAAATTTTTTCTGGCTCTCACCTTCCCTCTTTGAACTGGGTTTATGTGGTTAGACTCATCTGTCTTTTTACCTGGCAGAAAATGAATGAGAAACACTCTATTTTGAGTGTCTCAAAAAGTGATGCCATAGAGAATCAGGGGAATATACTATGATCATTTTTAGACACTTCATACTTTTAAAAATGTTAACCGAGGTGAAAAGCAGAGTTGGGAAGGGGCCTCAGGGAAGCTATTCTTGTCTCATTTTACAAACAAAGAAACTGAGGCCCATCTGGAAACAGCTATGAGCCCAAGGCTCCTGGAGAACTATCCCATTGCCTTCCCTCTTAATTCTGCTGAGGGAAATCTTGCACCATGGTAGGGACTAGAATTATATTAAATAATTGTCTCCATGTGATGTCTTTGATATTGAATAGAGTTAAAACGAAGCACAGTGCCACCATCTTTTCAACCCTGCCCCACACTGGCAATCTACCAACTAGGCCAAAGATTAACTTCTCAAAGTCATTTTGAAGCATGGAATATTATATCATAATAAAAATATCAGTTGGATGTTAGAAATAAGTGCTTTGGAAAAAAAGTATTTTCAAATACCTGGCTTGATTGCTTTGGATTTAAACTGAGAGGCAAGCAACTGAGTAGTCTCTTCATGTGACTTGATTCAAAAGAAGCGGAACCTTCTTTTAGCACTAATGGGTCTGTTAACCTTGGGCTGAGACTGGGAGGGCTTCCCAGGTTGCTCAGTAGTAAAGAATCAGCCGGACAATGCAGGAGATGTGATTTCAATCCTTGATCCAGGTAGATCCCCTGGAGAAGGAAATGGAAACCCACTCCAGTATTCTTGTCTGGAAAACTCCATGGACAGAGGAGCCTGGAGGGCTACAGTCCATGAGGGTCACAGAAAGTCAGACACGACTTAGCAACTAAACAGCAACGAAAACCAGACGGGGAACTTCAGCAGGGCTCGTCTCCTTCACACCATTCTCCTCCACCATCAGCTTCCCCTCTCCAGTTCCCCTGTCCAACTGGTCAGCTTTAAATTCTTTCTGAATGTTGATGGGAATTGTTTGTCGAAGAACAAAATGTCCAGCTATATCCATTTATATAATACAAGCTTTAAGGAAAGAGACAGTCTATTCTAATCGTATTTGGTATGTGGTATATTTCGCCTCCAGAAAGGCATTTTAAAAATCCTGGTTATCTCAGACAAAATTGCCTCAGTCTGCAGTAGGTCAGTTAGGAATTTTCATGTCCCCTGAAGACCCTAACACCACTGATCTATTTCCTACATATTTCCACCACAGCCCTATTTCTGAAATCTTTCTAGAGGGGGCAGATAAGTGAGATCCTTCCTCTGGAGTTCAGTTTCACACCAGAGAAAGATAGATATCTTCCTGCTATTATTATTATTATTGTCAACAGGGAAAGTGCAAAGACTGCGGGTATGATAGCATTTAACAAGCAAGTGGTGGCGGTCCACGGCCACCATATGTGACTCCTCAGCTATTTCTGTCCGCTCGTGACAGAGAGTTGGTCATCGACAAAGTCACAGTATTATGGGAGCTCAGCACCCACACCTCTGGTTTGCAGTAGAAACAATGGCATAGAAAACACAATGGTTTTTAGAGACTAAAACCCATATGTTAGAATTCTGCATTAAGCTTTCCTCAGGTTCTTTTTGGACCCTAACTACAACAAAGAGATGTAAAGAAAGGTGCCCAGTACCTGTGGCTGTCTGTGACCTGGCAGATGTCCTTAAGGGAGACTTTGTGCCCTTGAAATATTTGCCCTGATTTATTTATTAAATTGTTTTTTAAAACAATTCTATCTACTATGATTAACACTGCTAGAATTACTAGAAAGACAGTTGTCATCCCAGTGCTGTTCTTCTCTGCCAGGCTTGGGTTAGGGCTTCAGAATGAACCTCAATACTTGTTAAAGGCAGAGCTGCAATCCAGGTGATTTCTGTCTAGGGATGTTTTTCATCTTTATATCTTATTTCTCTAGTAACCCCTTAGCATTTTTCATCCCTGAATGGCCAATGGCAACCTCACTGTAGCATCTGATCAGTGTCTGACCTCTCTAAATACTTCCTCTCACACATGTCAACATACCTCCTTGGCTAAAACTCTATTATCTTCCCAGATCATCTATCTCAACAAAACTTTAGCATGCTGTGTTCCTTTTCTTCAAGATCTTGTAGGAAACCATTAAGAGCTCTAAAACACCAGCACATAATAAGATTACATGGGCAATAATGTAAGCCCTTAAGAGTAGTTCCTTTGGAGTCAAACCATGATACTTAAAACACTGCATTGTAAATATGAATGGCCCAAAGAAAAGCTACTATTATGTACTGTTATTCACCAACGGCAGCAGCAGCAACTATTAATGGTATGATGATCACTCTCCCCAATATTATAAGTTTTCTTCAGACTTTCAATGATTTTATCCATTAAAGTACATGTGTGCTAAGTAGATTCAGAAGTGTCCAACTCTTTGCAACCCCATGGACTGTAGTCCACCAGGCTCCTCTGCTCATGAGATTCTCCATGTAAGAATACTGGAGTGGGTTGCCATGCCCTCCTCTTGGGATTTTCCTGACCCAAAGATCTCTTGGGTATTAAGGGATGTAAGATCTCTTACATCTCCTGCATTGGTAGGCAGGTTGTTTACCATGAGTGCTACGTGGGAAGCCCAATCCATTAAAGTAACAAATGTGAAAGTTTCTGCCTACTAGCTGGCCAACTGGGGCATGGTCTTCCTGAGATGTTTTCAATCCTTCTAACTCTTCTGTTCTGCACTGACGGCACCCAGCCCTGATCAGCGGCAGGGCTCGGACAGCACACAGCAGAGAACGAAATGGCCAGGAAGGGTGGGCTCAAATGTAGCCACTCCAAGTCCCCTCACTTCCTCCCCTCTCAGGAGCCACGTGGCTGGTGCAGCCCTGAAGTCCTCGCGTTCCAAAGGTGAGGTTCATGAAGCATCTTTAAGCTCAGTGTAGGATGAACAGATAAGAAGACAAGGATATTCCTTCCTCTAATTTAAGCCCAGCAGTCTTAATATTCCCCTTGACAGGGTTTAAGACAAATGAAGAATCCTTTGTAATGTGTGTGGAAGAAATATGCTAATTCACACCCTTCCCTTAATCCTCAAGAGAGGCACAGGAATTGGCATCTCCTGAACCACTTGTAAATGAGACTAATGCAGTGGTGATAACATTCCAGAGTGGGCCACGGAGCTCCGCTGGTTCAATGGAGGGCGGGCCTTTCCTATTTCTGGTGACCTTAGTCTGTCTGTAAGGATGCTAGCAGTGAGCGATGTGCCCAGCACTAATGCCTTCTCGACTTTGGCTATCACGTTGTGCTGGCTCTAAAACAGAACATATTTCTCAAGTGAGTTAATGCCCACTTACAACTTTGTTGTAATGTGTAATTATCATAAATTACATTTAATTGTTTAATTACTAGACCAAAGGATAGATAAAGACTTGTTGCAAGCAAAATATAAGACCAATGTAGAAAGACATATGCATCGTACATGCATATGTACTGTGCATGTTTGTCCATGCCTAAAAGTATTTTATACGAACATTTATGTGTAAATCTATACTTGCAGAGGCTTTAGACATATCCAGTGGTCACGAGTCCGATCACCATACATGTAGACTGCAGGAGAGATGCAGCATTGAGGAAGAAATGGTTCGGTTGGCCCAAGGGGTGAATTCTCAGTGCACAGTTTGCTTTAGTAACAGTGTTGGTGAGGACTATCACCGTAGACACTGCCGAGAAGGGCTGATTCTGTTCTCTTGCTCTCCTCTTTGAGAAAATAATTCACACTGCACTAAAAGCCTATAGTGATTGGGTTGCCTGCGTGTATTCTCAGTTGCTTCAGTCCTGTCTGACTCTTTGTGACCCTATGGACTGTAGCCTGTCAGGCTCCTCTGCCCATGGGATTTTCCCAGTAAGAATACTGGTGCAGGTTGCCACACCATCCTCCAGGGGAATCTTCCCAACCCGGGGACTGAACCCACATCTCCTGTGTCTCCTGCATTGTAGGCAGATATTCTACCACTGAGCCACCAGGGAAACATGGCACCAATTCAAGAGAGAGAGAAGGTGTGCCAACTGAATATGATCTCTTAGCTGGAGTCTTACCCAGAAGAAGGAATATTCACTTAAAAATTCTCTGCGATTTGTGCTGAGCAGTACCTACAAGTCTGAAAGAATGTTGACCTCTTTCTTTCACAAGAGGAAAAGAGAAGGAGATCTGAGAAAATCAAAGCAATTCTAGGTTGTGCTCTTCTCACAACCAAATGTTTTCAGAGACGCTGTTCCTTGTCAGTCATTTCTCAAACACATTCACTGAGGCCATTGGGAAGTTATTTTCCGCTTACAGCACCTAATAGTAAGAGTGATAACTCCTGTTAACTGAGCACTTACTATGTGCCAGGTGCGAAGCTAAGTGTTTTACCAGTGTTTATCTATGTATTTATTTCTTACAGTGACCCTACTAGGTGTACCCTACTTCTATCTGCATTTTATAGATGAGGAAATTAAGACTTGGAGAGCATAAGTAATGAGCCCATCACCACACAACCAGCAAGTGGCAGAAGCAGACCCTGAACCCAGGCAGTCAGGCCCCAGATCCCATCACTTTAACCAACCACTTATATACTAGTACATCTTTTCCTGGTTTGGGGCTGATGCTGAAGTTTTCGAAAACTCATCGTTAGAAAAACTGGATTGGTTCTCACCAATTTTGAGTGTCCTCCTTTGCCAATGGGAAGTCTTGGAAAATATTTACCAAGAAAATGGAAACAAAAGCAGCAGAGGTTCTGGTGAACCAGTGTCTCATTGTGACTCAATCCTTAGGAACAAGTCAAAACTCCTATATTCGCCTACTTGGCACTAACTACTGTAGCAGAAGTGGGAGGTTTAGTGGAGGTTAACTGTGGGATAACTGTGTTTAGCAGTTCCCACTGCTGGGGTTCATTAACCACAGAGGAGATGGACGATGTCAAAGAATGGTTAAGTCATCCAGGGAAGAACGGGCTAATGACGCTAGTCTCATCGCATTCCCAAGCCGAAAGGTGAATTACATATTCCCCTCAGGGGACGCTTTTAGTGCTGCCACGAAACTATTTGGGTTGTTAGAAAAAAAAAATAGGTGAATCTTTATATTTTTCTTGGCAGCTTAGTACTATCATATGTGTATTCCATATTCTTAGAAAAGTCTTTAGATGTCATGAAGTCCACAAGAGGATTTTACAATAATCATCTTGTACAAATTCCTCTCTAATTGCCTTCCAAATGTATGATGAGGTGCTCTACTCATTTGACAACTGGATCAATTCCTGGATCAGGGATCAAACTTGTGTCTTCTGCATTGGCAGGCAGATTCTTTACAACTAAACCACCAGGAAAGCCCTATTTGATTTTATTTTATCAATCATCACAATGATCTTGAAAGGTAGAACAGTTATTTCTATCTTCCAGGGACATTTTCAGATAAATCAAGGATTTTGCTAAAGGACACACAGCTTATGAGGTGCAGAGTCAGATTTTGACCCATTAAGTATATAACTCTAAAACTCAAAGTCCTTCCTCTACACCTTTATGTCTAGATCAGTGATAACAAATGAGTTCTCAGAAAGAAGGCAATTCCCATGCTTGTATCATTCTGATAACCCCCTTTGCACTATTAGTGGTTGGTTTTCACTTTAAGATTTAGTTTTTCTTTTTAGTATGTAAATTAGTACACAGTGCACTTCTACACAGGTAAATATTGTAGGAATGTTAAAGGGAATGGCAGGGGTTCATCACTTTGAAAGGGGTGATGGAGGAAAGCAGAGTATTCTCTTTTATTGAATCAACATCTAAGAAGTGAATACACAGATTAAGTAAAAAGTCAGCTCATTAAAACGCTTTCTCCTTCAGGAAATAATTTGCTTCTAAATAAATTCAGCACAATAAAAATATTAGAGAATAAGAAAAATGTCAAACCCTATCACAAAATTTTAAGCTTGATTATGTCAGTGAATAGATTAAATGGCAGCAGAGGAGAAAGAAACATAATCCATAAAGGAAGCGACAAAGGTTAAAGCAGTCAACAGTAATTAAATGACCAAAAGCTGAGTGTAAATTGATCTGTATTAGCTGGAGGCCATTCCTGTCTTTTAGAATGTTATGCATCAGGAAAGAGAGAAAAGGAAGGCTTCCGCTATTTTGATATAGAAATATGTCAGTTCTGAGCCAAGGACACTAAATCAAGACAGCAGTAGATTTTGAATAAACATCCTAATATTCCAGACCTGCTGGCAGGTACTGAAATAGGTAAGATCCTTTAATAAGGCTGTGTGGGGCTGAGTTACAAGAGCTGCGTTGGTTTGCGGCTGTTTACCCTTGTGGAAGCTAAAGGCAGATGACTCAGTCCAATGCAGATACGGGAGACAGCGGCAGCTCGCGTTTTTAGCTGACCTGGCATCTGACGGACAGTCCTCTGTCCCCAGGGAAATATCTGCTCAACAGGGAATCAGATGACAGCAGCAGGCTGGAGAAACTTGCCCTCCACCTCACATTCTGTTATGGTGTTGCCGCTAGATGTTAAACTTTATCTAACATATCTAATAGGAAACAAAACTGCATGATGCTTTTCATTTTTAATATGAATGTGCATGTTAGTTGCTCAGTTGTGTTCAACTCTTTACAACCCCATGAACTGCAGTCCACCAGGTTCCTCTGTCCATGTGACTTCCCAGGCAAGAATACTGGAATGGGTTGCCATGCCGTCCTCGAGGGGATCTTCCCAACCCAGGGATTGAACCCGGGTCTCCCATACTGCAGGCAGATTCTTTACCATCTGAGCTCCCAGGGAAACCTTATTATGAATGCTAACATTACAAATGATCAATCATTATTATTAATGATGATGACTACCATTTATTCAGTGCCTTCTATGTTCTATAGTCTACTCTGCCCTAGTTCTTTTATGTAGATATTGCTGTCTCTAGAACTCTGGAAGGTTCAGTTCAGTTCAGTTCAGTCACTCAGTCGTGTCTGACTCTTTGCGACCCCATGAACAGTACGCCACGCCTCCCTGTCCATCGGCAGCTCTGAGTTTACCCAAACCCATGTCCATTGAGTCCGTGATACCATCCAGCCATCTCATCCTCTTTGTCCCCTTCTCCTCCTGCCCTCAATCTTTCCCAGCATCAGGGTCTTTTCTAATGAGTCAGCTCTTCCCATCAGGTGGCCAAAGTATTGGAGTTTCAGCTTCAACATCAGTCCTTCCAGTGAACACCCAGGACTGATCTCCTTTAGGATGGACTGGTTGGGTCTCCTTGCAGTCCAAGGGACTCTCAAGAATCTTCTCCAACACCACTGTTCAAAGCATCAATTCTTTGGTGCTCAGCTTTCTTTATAGTCCAACTCTCACATCCATACATAACTACTGGAAAAACCACAGCCTTGACTAGATAGACCTTTGTTGGTAAAGTAATGTCTCTACTTTTTAATATGCTGTCTAGGTTGGTCATAACTTTCCTTCCAAGAAGTAAGCGTCTTTTAATTTCATGGTTGCAATCACCATCTGCAGTAATTTTGGAGCCCCCCAAAATAAAGGCAGCCACTGTTTCCACTGTTTCCCCATCTATTTGCCATGAAGTGATGGGACCGGATGCCATGATCTTAGTTTTCTGAATGTTGAGCTTTAAGCCAACTTTTTCACTCTCCTCTTTCACTTCCATCAAGAGGCTCTTTAGTTCTTCATTCAGGAAGGTAGGTATTACTATTATCACTTTCTATGTAAGGAAACTGAGGCTCAGAGGGAATAAGTGACTTGCTGAAAATGAAGGCTGAGATAGTAAATCAGTGTAGGCTCCTCTCTACTTTTTACATTTTATAACATGGCTGCTGATTCACTCCTAGGAATCCAGATTAGAAAGGGCAGACTTTAATAAAATCCTTCCTATCACCCAGAAGGTGCATTATAGAGTAGAATTAATGCACATTTTTAAAGTGGTAAGTAAATATGATTAAGACCGCTGCCATACAGCATGGTTGAATCAATAATAACAACAACAACAAATAGAAATTGATTCACCATCATATTAGGGTCATATTCTCTATCAAGTTATGTAAAAGGCAGTCTCTTCAGCAAATAGTGCTTGGAAAGCTGGATACCCACATGTAAAACAATGAAGTTAGAACTTTCCCTCATACCATACACAAAAATAAACTCAAAATGGCTTAAAGACTTAAATATAAGACATGACACCATAAAGCTAGGGAACATAGGAAAAACATATGTTCTCACAGAAAAGAACATAGGCAAAACATTCTCTGACATAAATTGTACCCATGTTTTCTTGAGTCAGTTTCCCAAGACAAAAGAAATAAAAGCAAAAATAAACAAATGGAACCTAATCAAACTTATAAGCTTTTGCACAGCAAAGGAAATCATAAACAAAATGAAAAAACAACCTATCAAATGGGCAAAAAATATTTGCAAATGATGTAAGCAACAAGGGTGTAATTTCCAAAATACATAAACAAACAACCCATATAGCTCAATATTATAAAAACAAACACCCCAGTCAAAAAATAAGCAGAAGACCTAAATAGACACTTCTCCAAAGAAGACATACAGATGGTCAATAGGCACATGAAAAGATGTTCCACATTGCTAATTATTAGAAAAACACAGATCAAAACTACAATAAGGCACCACCTCACACAAGTCAGAATGGCCCAGTCAAGATGATCACAATAAAAAAGCCTGCAAATAACAAATGTTGGAGAGGGTGTGAAAAAAAGGGAACCCTCATACATTATTGGTGGGAATGTAAATTGGTGCAGTGTGGAGGTTCCTTTAAAAGCTAAAATTAAAAAGTTACCATATGATCCAGTAATCCCACTCATGGGCATATATTCAGAAAAGATGAAAAGCCTAATTCGAAAAGATACATGCACCCCAATGTTCATAGCAACACTATTCACAACGGCCAAGACATTGAAGCAACCAAAATGTCCATCAACAGATGAGTGGATAAAGACGTTGTGGTGTACATATCTATATCTATATACACAGTGGAATATTACTCAGACATTAAAAATAATGCCATTTGAAGCAACATGGATGCAAGTAGAGATTATCATACTAAGGGAAATAAGACAGAAAGACAGAGAAAGACAAATGTCATATATCACATGTGAAATCTGAAACATACGATACAAATCAACTTATTTACAAAACAGAAAAAGACTCATAGACATAGAAAACAAATTCATGGTTATCAAAGGGGAGAAGGTGTGGGGAAGGATAAATTAGGAGTTTGAGATTAATAGATACATATGACTTTGTATAAAACATAAACAACAAGGTCCTACTGTATAGCACAGAGAACTATATTCAATACCTTGTAACAACCTATAATGGAAAAAGTTCTGATAACTGAATTTCTTCGCATACACTGGAAACTAACACAACATTGTAAACCTATACTTTAAATAAACACTTAAGCGCTTTCAATAGGCAACACATTTCTAAATAAGTTAATCTTGTATTTTATTTGCTCTCATTGATTGTAACTCTCTATTGTCACCAAGATAAGAATTTCCTTATCTCAGAAGACCTGAGACTTTTTAGGTGTGTTTTCAGGTACTACTTCAAGAGAGAGATAAAGAGTTTGTTGTTACTATTACTAAAACTCTATTCAATGTTTAGTATCGCAGAGTGTGTAAATGAACTTCTTATTAAAGATTTAGAAACAATGAGTGGAGGTTAATTTATATCATGTGCGTATTTAACGCTCTGAGATTGTAGAATAACAGTAAACAAATTAGCGAAAGCAGGGGCAGAGAAGAAAGAAGACCCTTTCTTTTTACTCCCCACATGCAATCAAGGGAATCTACTGTAATATTCCCATGACCTAGAACTTACCGTGAGTGGGGAGGGCAGTAGTATGACACGGGCATGATATAATTTTACCATGAGTTTTTTCAAGGCTGGGACTGTCCAGTATTACAGGTGCTCAAAGCTCTTATTAATCAAGGCTCATTCCTTTTTCACCCCCAATATTTGTGCCACACCACCCTCATGGTTGGGCTTGCCAAGTGGCGCTAGTGGTAAGGAACATGTCTGCCAATGCAAGAGACGTAAGAGACACAGGTTCAATCCCTGGGTTGGGAAGATCCCCTAGAGAAGGACACGGCAACCCACTCCAGTATTCTTGCCTGGGAAATCCCATGGACAGAGGAGCCTGATAGGCTACCGTCCATGGGGTTGCAGAGTCAGACACAACTGAAGTGACAGCACCTCATGGTAAACTGTCAACCAAGGCCACCATTAACTAGTATGATCGAGGGAACCAGGCATCTTCACCTTCCCGCCCCCTGCCCACATCCCACCTGTGACTCGCCGAAGAATACCAGTGCAGGTGTGAGGCTCCTGCAGGCAGGTTTGTGATGCACAGGCAAACGCACGTGAGCAAAGGCGAGTGCACGCTCCCCCCTCCCCCGACTGCGGACTGCTCTGGAAAGGCACTTGTGCGATCCGTCTCTCTGGAGAGCAGTGGTGATCTGAAGCAATGCTTCCTCCTCTTGAAAGAACACTTTTTACTCACAGTGGAATACTCTTGAATTTTGCAGATCGTCAAACACACACAAAAAGTTTTTTTTTTAATAGTTGAGGAAATAAGCCTAAAGAAGATGTGTACCTAATCCTATTAGCTGACTTAATATAGAATTATTAAAAGCCTTGATATACAGGATTTAACACAATCTTTCTAGCAGGGTGTGATGTAATCTGTTTTTGTTCCTCAGCTAGCAGATGGCTTACCTTTAAGTAATTTCCAATATGTTAAGAGATCAAAAGCCAGCCTCTCGCCACCGAGGCAGTAATCGTTCTTCTCTGCTGGGGGTTGCTGGGTCCTGTGGTAGGGATATGCAAAGGCTTCTGGCATTTCCAAAGATAGAAAGGCGACATTTCTTCAGACTTTGAAGTTAATAATCCTTCAGAAGTCAAAAAACTGAGGGATTTTTCAAAACCCTTTTAATGTTCTGTATGCCATGTGCGAAAGTAAATATCTGTAAGAAATCACGGAGGGCTGGTGCAGAGCTTGGAGGAGCGCTCAGCAACCTCCCATGTCACGGACTGGCAGGATCTCTTGCCGCTGAGGGTATGAATAGGTTGTGCCTCCATTAAGTAGAGCTCTTTGGAGTGTGCAGGTCTTGTGTTGAATGTTTTGACAATGATGCTAGGAATAAACATGGAGTGTGTTGCCTGTGTTGTCGCTGTGAACCCAAGCAGTGGCATCATGACAGGCCCATCGCCACTGTTAAGATAAAACTCTTTCTTCTTTTTTTTTTCTTTTATTTATTTTTTTTTTTCATTTATTTTTATTAGTTGGAGGCTAATTACTTTACAATATTGTAGTGGTTTTTGCCATACATTGACATGAATCAGCCATGGATTTATATGTGTTCCCCATGATAAAACTCTTTCTAAGAAGAGGGTGCTTCCTCATGCATGGTCTAAGTTGTTGAAAACTATCTGTTGGTGAGATGATGGAGTATACTTGCATTCAGGATTCTGTTTGATCTTTACTACTAGAGAGAAAAAATGTTTTATATCTCAATTGTTTAATATGCTCCTAATGCACCCAGAACCTACAGTCACTCTTTGTAAGATACAATTCAGATTTTTTGACGTGCTGAGTGATAGAACCCTGCTGAATTTTGAATTCAGACAAACCTTAGTGTCTCAAGATTTGATACCACCTTTGCTTAAGGCTCTTGCTTTTGAAGAAGAGAGGTTTCATTTTATTCCTTGGACCAGTTATTTTCAGGCTACTTAAAATAAGGGAAGAGTCTCAGTAGGAAAATATATTCCTAGGTCTACAAGAGACCGAGGGTCACTCTGGCCCTTACAGTTAAAACGAACTGTTCTAACATAAACGGCAGGCACCTCTACTATCACCCCTATATTTTCACTGTTTTGGCACTCGCATTTGATGCCTAGAGTGTTAGCAGGCAATGGATGGAGAATTGAGCTCTGAATAGCCATCCAGAGAAATAGAGGAGAAAATAAGAAATAGAACTCCAGAGGCAAATGCAAGAAATTCAGGCAGCAATTTTCATTTGGAAGGGAAGTATGGGCAAATGGCCTGGGACAAAAAAAATTATGAGATGAGAATTTGAAATATCATAATAACATACCACCCTAACACAGAAAATCATGCATGAATAGAATAGCAATTTTCCCACAACAGATTCACCAACTGTTTGGAGCTTGACATAATATCTGCTCTCTGTTTTAACCAAGTGCCAACAATGAGCAAAGTCCTCAAAAGATCCTATCCCAACTTTCCTACAAGGTACTTTCCTTTACAGATTTTTCTGTTAATTTTGTTGTTTTTGTTCAGTCATTTCTGACTCTTCGCAACCCTGTGGACAGTCTTCCCTGTTCTTCACTCTCTCACGGAGTTTGGTCAAACTCATGTCCCTAGTGGCTCAGATGATAAAGAACCTGCCTGCAATGTGGGAGACCTGGGTTCAGTTCTTGGGTTGGGAAGCTCCCCTGGAGGAGGGCATGGCAGCCACTCCAGTGTTCTTGCCTGGAGAATCCCATGGACAGAGGAGCCTGGTGGGCTGCAGTCCACGGGGCAGCAAAGAGTCAGACACGACTGAGTGACTAAGCAGCAGCGGCATGTACACAGAGTCGGTGATGTCATCCAAGCATCCCATCCTCTACCGTCCCCTTCTCCTTCCCCTCAGTCTTTCCCAGCATCGGGGTCTTTTCCCTTGTGTTGGCTCTTCGCATCAGGTGGCCAAATCATTGGAGCTTCAACTTCAGCATCAATCCTTCCAAAGAATATCAAGGGTTGATTTCCTTTACGATTGACTGGTTTGATCTCCTTGCAGTCTAAGGGACTCTCAAGAGTTTTCTCCAGCGCCATAGTTTGAAAGCATCAATTCTTTGATGTTCAGCCTTCTTTATAGTCCAACTCTCAACATCCATACATGACTACTGGGAAAACTATAGCTTTGACTATATGGAATTTAGTCCGCAAAGTGATGTCACCGCTTTTCAATATGTTGTCTAGGTTCGTGATAGCTTTTCTTCCAAGGAGCAAGTGTCTTTTAATTTCATGGCTGCAGTCACCATCTGCAGTGATTTTGGAGCCCAAGAAAATAAAGTCTGTCACTGCTTCCATTTTATTTTCCGTGTTACTTTAAGTAGCCTGTTATAACTGTTGCAAGGAATGAAATGAAACCTCTCCATATCAAAGGCAAGAGCTGGTAAGAGCTGGGTGAATGATTTATAATGATTCTCACTCAAATCTTCCTGGTTGTGCACTGAGTTCATTCCATCTTTCCAAACCGATTTCAACACAACTATTTTCCATTCTCCCTGGAATCTCTTTTCTTATCCTTGAAACACCATTGTTATGTCTCTGGTTTCTTCCCTTCAGGATGAAAGGACCCATGGTTTCTTTAATCTGGCTTTCTGTGAGGCCTCTTGTTCCCTCATGGGTCTCCTCTGGGTTTGCTACCCTCTGCATCGTGAAGAAGGGAACAGGATGTGGTAATTCACTTAGAAGGCTGAGAGTGGCAGGCCACGGGTTTGTTCTTTCTTCAGTCATGTAATCAAGACAGCCTGAGTTTGAATGAAATGCCTAAATCCCAATCATGAATGCTGGAGGATTCTGGAAAGAGGTGCAATTTGGGAAGTCAGGGTTTCTGTTTGAATGTTAGTCTATCAGCTTGGATAATAATTTCCCATCTTCTGAGACAAGAGAGGTAAAGCAGGCAACTCTCTTTGAACCGGGTCAGTGAGACTGGGGTAGGAGAGGATGGGTAACAAAAAATTCAAGCACAGAAATGAAACTAGAAAAAAAAAATGAAACTAGAATTATGATTCAATTATTCAGTATTGTCCTAAGTGTCATTAATGAGCAGCGTGATCCACAACATGCTCAACCCCAAGTACTGCTTAAACAAAGAGTTGCTTAGTTCCCCTCCTCCCCCCAGAAGAGAGGATTTAAGGCTTAATGTTCCAGGGCTTCCTTTTGGAAGAAAGAAATGAGTCAGAGGATGAATGAGAGGACTCTGTCCCTCCTGCCTCCATTCCTCGCAGCCAGAGCCGCTCTGTTAACCCCTGTGTCTATCTTCAGGAAGTCAGCGATTAGCAATAAGGAGTCATGCCAGGCAGCTCAGCCGTCAAGACTTCACCTTCAATACAGGAGACCCAGGTTTGATCCCTGGGGTGAGAAGATCCCCTGAAGGAGGAAATGGCAACCCACTCCAGTATTCTTGCCTGGGAAATGCCATGGACAGAAGAGCTTGTTGGGCTACAGTCCATGGGGTTGCAAAAAGTCGGACACAAGCTGGGCGACTGAGCACACATTATGAGCCAATGCAAAATTATTCAGCTCCCTCCTCCATGGGTAAATGTCCCACATCCCGGCTGTATCTGGATCACTTAACCCAAGGGTCCACAAACAGACACTGCATAATGTCTAACTGATTGTCTAAGTCATGTGCTATATGATCAGGCATCTAATTTTGAAACATGGTAGAATTTTAGGTCATGAATCAATGTGACTCTTGGTTCATAGAGAAACTGTGATCATTCTCAGAGAGTTTGGATTCCTTGAAAGGAAAAGACCGCATAAATTAAAAGGCTAGCTCTGTCCCTGGCTTCTCGGAATAACAAATTCTCTCTCAAGCTGGGGTGAAGAGACATATCCTCTCCAAGTGATGTTAGCCTGCAGAGTATTGACAACTGCCAACCTCCTTCCCCAACCACCTCGTATCACAGGCTCGGGAACGGGTTCATTTTCTACACTCTGGACTCAGACTGAGCATTCCTATTCTTCTTTCTTTGCTAAAATTACAGGGAAAAAGCACTACCTGTAGCGAAAGCAGAATCACGGTGCCAGAAAGGACTTTTAGAGGTCAATAAATTCCACTCTCTGCCTTTCTGCGGGATGGTGCCCCTTTTCACCAGGTGAGCGCCCCAGGGATTCTGAGGTAGTACAGGATGAATGCAGGCTATCCATGCCTCCAGTACACAGTCAAATACTCGGCCCAGCAGTGAAGGCACAGCGCTTTCTGTATTCCCACTGTGCCCTGCGAAAAAAAGGACTTTTCACTTCATATATCATTCACCACTTGCTACAGGGATTTCACAAAGCCGGTACATACCCTTTACACAAAGAAAAGCAGAAAAAGAATAGGTCTGGGAAAGGAAAAACCAACAATAACCTAAGGTATGTCTGCCAAGTTTAGTATTATCAATGGGGAAACGAAACAGGCACGATGCAGTTGGGGATGTTAATTACACAAATGGGGCTGCTCATTCCATTCACATGTTTGAAGAAATCTAGAGAATCTCAAACACGGTTAGACAGTCGCCTTTTCGTACTGGGCTCTAGTGCCATGAGGAGCAAGGCAGAAGATGATGGAAATTGGAAGCTATTTTTCCCCTTGAGAGATCTGGGAAACAGATGCTGAGTTAGTCCCAACCATCTGGCTCACAAAGCCCCAGGGTCCCAGAGGAAGGTGCCACCTGGAGATGAGAGATACTGTCAGTGGTGGGTACGCCATCCCAGTGGGTGAAGGGAGAGGCCCTGAAGCACGCAGAAGGAAAGGATACCTTCTCCTGAGTTCCTTAAATATCTGAACCCAGATTTTCCTCCACAAATAAGTGAAAGGACAGCATGTTTCTAGCTAATTGTTCAGGGAGTTTTCTTTTGCCACAAGATGATTCCTTCTGAGTGTCATGAGTATTTTCTGAGTAATTAGCACTTCTACGAAACAGTAATTGGGATTCCTCCCTTCCCCCCGATTCTGTATTATGTATTATGTTCTTCTCGGGCTTCCCAGTAGCTTGATGAGCTGATCTGCATGGAAGAAATTGAGCCACAGTGAGTTAGTCAGAAGGATGAATCAGAGACAGGGTTATTCTTTTCCAAGAAAAATTACGTTAGGAAAACCGACGGAAAGTTCATTTTCATTGTTTTTTCCTCTTGAAAAAAAAAAATTTCTTTTTAATTGTTGATTTTCGAAGCTTGCTGAAAAAGATCCTGAAACTATAAGCCTATGCTTTGATATTACTGAGTCATCTTAGGCACTAACAATTCATTCCATTCTCTCTACTCACACCCACCCCTGTCCTTTACCCCAAGCCTTCATGAAGAAATTAGGGGCAGGCTGTTTTGCGTGTCTTGGTACTGGACCTAGGAGCACACCAAGTCCGTATCCACTGACCTATAGACAGAGCGCGGGGTGAGCTTTCAAGTTACTAAAATCCAGGTGCTGAATATACAGGGTCCCAGGACATGCCACCCTTAGCCCTGTCCTTAGCCCGGCAGGCCCAGACATCACACCGCACACAGAGCACCCAGGTGATTGTACATAACTGCCATTTCCTTATCAGGTCCTGGTCTTTCTTGACTCCTTGCTTTCCTGATCCCTATCTTGTTCATCATTTCCCTGGTTTCCCACATCTTTCCTGATACTGAGTTTGGGGGCATTTATTCTCACTCCTCTTTCCCGATTACCAGGAGGTAATCCAGAGGTTCTCCTACCTACCCCAGCTCCAAGGGGAGTGAGCCTGACCCACTTCCCTGACTTTGGAATGCCACAGTGCCCAGAGAGCTCTCTCCATTAGATCAGCCCTGTGGGATCCCATTGGCTCTGATCCCATTTGGTCAGAAAATGAGTTGGGGTTTTTCACACTAAACAGTTAGAGGAATCGAATGGAAACCTCCCAGAGAATTCTGAGTTTAGCTTCCTTTCCTCACACAAGAGGCTGGTCCTGTAAGAATGATAAGAGGCCCAGAAGATCATTAGGGGGAGAACCACGCTCACTATTTCATTCATTTACTCAGTCACTTGTTAATTCAATGAACATTTGTTAAGTTTCCACTATGTGTCAAGCATTGTGCTAGACTTGCTAAGATGCTATTAGTCCCCCGTGTTTGTGTTGCTCAAGAGGATGTGGGTAACACCTATCCCATATAAACAGGCTTAGTGCCTGTATAGTGTTGCAATTTTATTTGGCTGACCAACAATCTAAGTGTATAACTGTTGCCATGACCCAGATGCCAGCAATATAGTGCTCAAAATGTCACAATGACAGGCTGCTTATAAACAGTGTTACATGTAAATGCTGGTCAGACTGTGTGGTGTCAGGACAATGTCCAATTCCACTTCTCCTTGCGGTTACTTCTAATGATTATTCAGGGATGTGCCCGCTTCACGAGACATCGCTGAAAGAGCCCAGCAGGACTGATGTGTGCCTTTATCATCACTCAGCTTGCAGATTCTTATACTCACTTTGTGTTTGGTTGGCTTATCTGCCTCTTGCCTAGAAACTTAGTCGAGAGGAAATCCAAGATCACCAGGTAGTGGAACAGAATTCAAATCTCTCAGTACAAGTGGCTGGCTTTGTTTTCCTTTGTTTTATTAAAAAAAAAAAAAAGAAAGCAAGACATCGTGGCAACTGGGTAGTTAGTCTATAATAGGACCCACATGTTGGGATCCTTGCACTGAGACTCCTAAGAAGAAACAGAGGCATCACAGGAAGGAATAAAAATCCATGACAAGAGGAGAGTAATACAGTGTGCTCACATAAAAATGGGTTTTGAGTATGTCTGCGTGGTAGCTTGGAAAGGTGACAAATAGTGTAAGGCATTGAAATGAATAGAATTCTAATGATTTCACCGTGGAAACGCTACAATGGTTTATTTTCAATGGTACTGCAGGTAGAGACCAACTTAATGGCACTTGTTCATAAAAGCAATGTAGACTGCATAGTTTGGCAAGTGAAGAGAGAAATCCTTTAGATAAAAAAAAATTTATAGGGTTTTTAATGGGTAGCTTCACTCAATCAGTCATTATTCCCTCAGAGGTCTTTAATAACTCTGGTATTTTTAACAAAAAACTTTCCTTAACAGAGATATGGTTACTTTAAAAAGACATTTTAATACTAGCCTGAAAGATAAAGAGAAGCTATTGAAAATCAATTGAAGAGCCATGGGTATGTTGCCTTCCTGTGATTGCTAAAGATTTGGAAGAATTTCTACCTAAATTGTACTAAATTTGTAAAGATTTCCATAATAGTTTTTGGATTCAAACCAGCTTTTGCTCAAAGCATCGAAACAGCATAAAGGGGGTATGCAGTACAAGGACATAATTAGGACAGTAGTTTTTTAACTTTAGAGAAGAGAATCACTGACTACATTTTCCCTCACATATGTCACCAGGGAAAATGCAGGCTCCTTGGTAGGTGAATGGATAGCTGCCCAACTTCCTGGAATATGAGATGAGAGAAATACCACTGAAACCCAAGTGCCCCACTAGTGGCCTCACCAGTGCTCCCAATCTAGGCCAGTTGAAGTAGTGGTTCGTAATGTGGACCACGTTCTATCATTTGACTTAAGAGGAATACATGCATGGCCCGTGGGAATGCAAAGTAGCTCATTCACTCTGGAAATCTGTTTGGCGGTATCTGTTAGGTGGCGTCAGTGATAAAGAATCCACCTGCCAATGCAGGAGACACAAGAGATGATGGTTCAATCCCTGGTCTGGGAAGATTTCCTGGAGGAGGAAAATGGCAATTCACTCTAGAATTCTTGCCTGGAAAATCCCATGGGCAGAGGAGCCTGGCAGGCTATAGTCCATGGCGTCACAAAGAGTTGAATATGAGTTAGCTATTGAACAACAAAAAGAGAAGAAAATATCTCACTTATAATACCATAAAAAGTACAAAACTCTTAAGAACATACCTATAAGAGATTTTCAGGACATATCTGGAAACAAGCATGTTTGAGTAAATAAACATATATATATAATGTCCGTAGGTAAGAAAACTGCAGGTCAATAGCTCAGTCGTGCCCGCAGAAACTTGACTGCATATGTGAACCACCCTCCTCAGTCCCCCTCACATGGAAGAGCAACACCAGCTCTGGAGATGACAGATCAGATTCAACTGTAGAAGAATCTCACATTCAGCAGAGAGTTGGAGGCAGAACTAGTAAAATATTAGCATTACCCAACATTCTACTCGATAAGACAGAAAAAGAAAGTGAAATTCTCTGATCTGTATCTGTGTTTTAATGTGTATCGTTTTTACCTCATTATGTTTTTTTAAAAAGAATCAAAATATGATACTGCCCAGAAAGGGAAAATGGCTCCAATTTTAGCAGAATGTCATGACCTACTAGATAGCAAGTCAGTCATGAAACTCTAGTGGTTAAAACAGTGTGGCAACATCACAGGAATAAACAGATGGATGGCATCAACAGAGGGTTAAGAAACAAATCCACATAAACTAGAGATTGCATTTAACACATCTTAGTGGGCCATTCATTTATTTATTTTGTCATCAATTTAACTATATTTAATAAAATAGGAACAAATTATAAGGTGTCAACCATATTACTTCTATTCTTGCTTTGTCCCCAAATATATGGTTGGAAGAATGGATTCAGTTGTAAAAGAAATACGCTAACTGCCACATTGCCTGATTTAATCTAATGTTCATGCTGGCATCAACAAGAAACTTATACTTTTATTCTCTATATTCTAATTTTTCTACATAAAAATTAGACTTAGCTAATAGAAAGATAACAGAAGTTAACCTTGTGACACTTTATTCTCACCAAATTCACAAAAATTGAAAGTCTGACAATAGTAAATACAGGTGATGATATGGGGCAATAACAACCCTCACACACTCCCTGTGGGAGTGTAAATTGATACAATTACTTTGAAATTATCTAGTTACATTAAAAATATGCATATCCTGTGACCCAACAATCCCATTCCTAAGTATATACTATTTTGTACAGGTATGCCAGGAAATATATACAAGAATGTCCATCACAACATTAGTTCCAAATAGAATGTAGGTAGAACTACCTACATTCCTGTCAACAACAGAGAGATAAATGAACTGGAAGATAGCATATAATGGAAGATCATGCGGCAATGAAAGTAAATGAATCTCAGCCATACACAGCTATATCATATCAAGTGATAGAAGCCAGACACAAAAGAACGCATACACTATGAATCCTTCTATGTAAAATTCAAAAACAGGCATTATTACTCTCCAGTGTTTAGAGGTACATAATCTGATAAGTGCGTGTGCAAGCAAAGTTGCTTCAGTTGTTTCCGACTCTTTGTGACCCTGTGGACTGTAGCCCGGCAGGCTTCTCTGCCCATAGGATTCTCCAGACAAGAATCCTGGAGTGGGTTGCCTGACCCAGGGATCGAACCCACCTCTCTTATGTCTCCTGCATTGGCAGGCGGGTTGTTTACCACTAGCACCATCTGGGAAGCCACATAATCAGAAGGCAAAAGTAAGCGAAGGGGTGGTGACTAGAAAAGTCAAGAAAGTGCTAACTTTTGAAGGAAGGAAGGGGATTGGGGCTGGGGCGGAGCACATGGGAGCTTCGGGGGTCCTGGCAATGGTTGGTCCCTTGACCTGGTTCACGGTAAAGACAGGTGACACGTATTAAACACATCTTTAGATGTTAGCACCTTTCCACAGATGTGTTCCGTTTCACTGTTCTTTACATGGTTAAAAAATAAGTCCAACGTTTTGGGTACTTATTCTTGTGGGGCCAAGAACATCTGCCTTTGGACCATGACTTCCTTACCCTGTGGTTTGGCTTTCCTGAGGCCCAGAACACCTCCTGATTCAATTCACTGCATGAAGCATACTGTGGTGGGAAATAAAGAACTCGTGGTCCGGAGATGCTCTGAATTTCACATGAAGCGAGCTAGCTCAGCAGTCTCTATTTTGAATTTATTTCTCCTCATGGGATATATCATGAGTCTGTAACTGACTTTTTAAAAAACTATACTTTTAAAATTAATCCAGACTGTTTTAAAGTATATTTTTGATCTTGTGAAATACTGAGTGCTATCAATTAGCTATTCTGAATGACATCTGTTTGCTTTCATTTAGTAATGTGATATACCTTGTATGTCCACTTTGGGGATTTTTTTTATTCCTGTATTCACCACTATTGCAAAATCAATCAAATGTGAACAAAAGCAAAGGCAACTTGAATGACCCAAAAATTGAGATTTGAGCTGCCAAAACAAGCAGTAAAACAGTTTTTACTAGTTCGAGTGATTGTCAGAAAGATAACAGCTACAAACTTTATTTCAAGTAAATTCCTGAAAGATCTGGAAATGTGATTATTGGAATGTAGAGTGTACAGAACTTTATGTTCCCTGATTATTCACAGATGCAAATTACCATGCTTTGGAAGCATACTAAGATATTGGAAAGATGCTCTGGTTAGTAATATGCTGCCTTTGTTACTTTCGGGTCAGTCTGCTTTTTCTTCCCAAAGGAAGAGCCTTACTGTTTGTATTCTTTCATAGATGGGAAGTGATTGGGTAAGAATAAAATATACCAAAACTGTTAATCATACTTTCTACCAAAAATGGAATTTTTGTAGGGACATAGGTAAAAAGAAGGCACTTCTCTCTTTTGGAATTGTTTTGATTGAAAAATAAGGCACTTCTCTCTTTTGGAATTGTTTTGATTAAAATAATATTTCATAATCATACTTAATTAAATTAGTATTTAAATTTCATATTAAAATCAAGATAAATGAAATTGATCAGCTATTCCCACTGCATCTCCTTTGCATGGCTGGCTTCATTTTATTCTTCCTGTATCATTTTAAAAGTCATCTCCCTTTGTCTCTCTGAAGTAGGCTTTTCCTATTTTTCTCCTGCAGGGTACCCTTTTCTACTTTGTAACATTTATCACATTTTAAGCACATGTTTATTTGATTGTTTATATTGTCATCTCCGTGTCCCATGGGCTCAACTGTCCAACAGGGTACCACAGTGTTTATTTTATTCATCTTACAATCGCCTGTGCCGAGAACATTGCCAGTCCTGTAGTCACTCAACTATTTGGTGAATGGATGAATGAATGAGTGAAAAAATAATCAGATTGAAACTACTAGATAAAAACTACTATCTTGTTCTCTTGCATATACTATGAAGTCGGAATCCCAGGCATGAATTCGTTCTTGCATTATTTTGCTGGACACTGGCTTATAGTACTAAAGGGAGCTCAACACTGGAAATCAACATTGTGGACTTCATCTGGCTGTCGTACAAACCCACTGTGCTAAAGCAGCTTTCACCTTAGGTCCGAGACCCTTTCTCCTCTCCTAGCTCCATCCTCTTACACACTAACACTCAACTCACCACCTCCTTCCTCCCCACAGAGGCAACATGATGAAGATAAATAGGCGGTTTACAGACAGGTAAGCTCATGATAACAGATCCCTGTTATTTACACCAGCAAAGCCGTTTACCCGGTGTCAGGACCTGCCTGTGCCCACCAGGGTCGGATTCTGCCAGCCCGTGATCTTAAAGGGGTAGGGTGCATTAGGGCTCTGAGAACAACTGCCCCAGACTACTGGGGATCAGATTACAGGATCTCATTAACTCAATCTCCTTGCCTGTTTCAAACCTTTTGTTAGGACAAAGACCTATTATTTCAACCTGCCTGGTATCAAGAGGGCCAGAGGCTGAGAGTTTTGTTTCAACTACTTCGGGTCAGTATGATGTTAAAGTGTAGCCTAAGGAAAAGCAATTAACAATCACGTTCACTGCAAATGTTGCTTATAAAATATAGAATTGTTTCATATATCTCCATGCAACTATTTCTTGTTTGAAACTTCCTAGTTACCTAGTTTAAATCTTGGTTAATTTTGCAATAATCTGTTCAGTTCAGTTCAGTTCAGTCGCTCAGTCATGTGGGGCATCTTTTTATCTTTGCAACCCCATGAACTGCAGCACGCCAGGCCTCCCTGTCCATCACAACTCCCGGAATCCACCCAAACCCATGTCCATTGAGTTGGTGATGCCATCCAACCATCTCATCCTCTGTTGTCCCCTTCTCCTCCTGCCCTCAATCTTTCCCAGCATCAGGGTCTTTACAAATGAGTCAGCTCTCAGCATGAGGTGGCCAAAGTATTAGAATTTCAGCTTCAACATCAGTCCTTCCAATGAACACCCAGGTCTGATCTCCTTTAGGATGGACTGGTTGGATCTCCTTGCAGTCCAAGTATGGCGAAATTAATAAACTCCTAAGCTTTCCCAGTAGCTGAGCAGTAAAGAATCTGCCTGCAATGCAGGAGACTCAGGAGATGAGGGTTTGATCCCTGGGTTGGGAAGATCCCCTGGAAGAGGACATGCAACCCACTCCAGTATTCTTGCCTGGAGAATCCCTTGGACAGAAGCGCCTGGTGAGCTATGGCACACAGGGTCTCAAATAGTCGAACATGACTGAAGCGACCGAGCACGCACACAAGGAGGTTTCACTATTCTATGTTGCTTTAATTTTTTTTAAAGTTTGGTTTGGTAACATATCTGAGGAATGAAAATGGTATGAACATTTTTCAAGGCATGTGTGTTTAGTTGGGGTTCATTCAGCACAACAGGCTTAGCTAGCTCAGAGAGTGGGCCAGCATTTTAGTTCTTCAAAGTATGAACCGCAGGAGTACACTGGTCTTCTGCAAGAATCTGCTATGGACAAGTGAGGATGATTGGAGAAGGGGAAAATGTGTGTCAAGGCCTTGAGGAAGACAGAATGTGGAGGGACTGAAAAATAAAAAGATGCCATGTGCTGAAGGATGAAGTACAGAGAGAAGAGGAGGCAGAAGAGGAGCAAGGCAGGCAGAGGCCAGAGTACGCGAGGCTTTGTAGATTGTATTCAGGACGTTGACCTTGACCCCAACATGAAGGAAGGAATTCCGATGGCTTTCACCACACTATATGGTAAGAAGGTAACTCAGGTCATGGGAATGGATGAGTCGGCCTGGCAAGAGAACATGCAGTGAAAAGAAAGAAAGAGGGCCTGAAAGTGAGCTCGAACAAGCTCCAACATTTAGTGGTTGGAGGAGGAGAACTGGCACAGAAACTGCACAAGAGCAGCCAGAGAGACATTTCATAAGGAAAACATGAAATATGGTGGCGGGTGGTGGCAAGGGAAGAGGAGGTTTCGAGATGGAGGAGTGGTCAGTGTGGAGGGGTGGGGATACACTGCTGCGTATCAAACAAGAGGAGGACTGGAAATCGACAGATGGACTTAGCAACGTGATGGTCACACGTAAGTCTATAGAGAGTCATTTTGTTAGACGGCTCTTTGTTAAGATTGATGGAACAAAAGGCCAAAATAAAATGTGTCTTCAGAGGAGTTAGTGGAATGTGAGGAAATGGAGAGAGTGGGTACAGAGTTTCGACGAATTTTGTTTGAAGAGAAAAGGGAGGGTTGGCAGATGAAAGGGAAAGCAACCTTAAATGAGGCTTATTTTCTTATTATTGAGTAGGAGGGGCCAGCAGGTGTTTACCATTTAAATATTGATGATAATAGTCCAGTTGACAGGGAGGGATTGAAAAAACAGAAACGAAAAGGATTCGTGGGTTATACATCTAAGGATGCATGCTGCTGCTGTAGGAGGCTGTGTTAACTTGGACTCCCCCTGCATCTTTCTTCTTGGTTCTCAGCAGATCCTACAGAAAAAGAGTCCCTTCAATGCCTAAACCACTGATCTGAAGACACGGTCCTGGGTCAGAGCTCCAGACTCTTCACTTGCCCAGGATGAGAAGTGAAAGGAATAAACACTAAGCTCATAAAATTTCAGCACTGCCTAATGGCTGAAAATATTTGCCTTATATTATAGGAAAGGCCTGTGACCATCTCAGACTCCAGGGGTCCCCAGCCTCCTAGATCTAAGGCCTGATGATCTGAGGTGGAGCTGATGTACTCATAATAGAGATAAAGTGCGCAATAAGTGTGATGCGCTTGAATCATTCTGACACCATCCCCCGATCCATCTGTGGAAAAATTTTCCTGCACAAAACTAGTCCCTGGTGCCAAAAAGGTTGGGGACCACAATTAATACTCCATCTTCAAGGTAAGAGCCCTCAGCTTCAAGGACAACCTACAGTCATAAGCCAATTGCATGCACTCTTGAGATTCCATCCCAAACCAGGGTCCTCCCTGCATGCACTTCATGGGTTTTCCTCTCAGGCCTCCCGGTAGCTAGGTTTCCATTAAGTTCAGTATGGCTGTCACTCCCTACAAAAATCTAGTCCCATCTGTTTTATGTTTCTTTCTGGACTTTATAATGCCCTAACTTACTTCTTTGGAGAAAATATTGAAAGCTGAAAGTAGTAGATATAGATTTGTGCTCAGGAAACACACTGTCAGCACAGAGGTATGGCATAATTTTTACCAAAAGTTCAATATTACCTTCATGTGTATTCAGGGAAAAAGCCATAAATATAATGTTCATTCTAAATAGGATCATAAAACAATGGAATATTTTCATAGCTTTTTATCCAGACATTGGTTTAAGGCAGTTTTACACTCTATTAATTCTGATTTTTCTATGATTACCATTGGGGTTTCATAATGAAGAGAAGGAAGAAGGGAGGAAGGAAGAATGGTGGGAAAGAGGGCAGGGAGAGAGAATGAATAAAGAATTATGTTTTATTTTTCTTCCTAACCAATTAATAAGCACACAGGCATCTGCTTTAAAAGTCCAGAATCCTGTGATATTTCTTTTGATTTCATCTCTGTTCACCTCATGCTAAGAGGTAGCACAACACAGTAATAAGATCAGGGGAAGATAGATAAATTTGGGCTCAAATACCAGCTCCACTATTCATCATCTATGAGATCTTGGGCAGTTTTCTAATTCTTTGAGCCCCAGAAATGTTTCATAATATGAAACTTGCTGGGTCACTGTGAGGATTATAAAAGATTGAGTGTGCAAAGTAAATTACATGTCAACAAGTGGCAGCCATCATTGCGCGAGGGACTGAGACCTAACACACGCATGCTGGTCTATTTCTTTCATGAGTGAAGGATCTAACTGGGGTAAGAGCCACCTGTTGCAGACGGCTTCATTCACAATCAATGAAGTCATTCACACCCAAGTTGGGACTCTCATCATGGAGGGGTCCAGCGCCCCTTGGTCTGATGACGTCAGTATTACAGTCGACCGTGAGGTACACTTTCTTCAAGTAAGACTAGACTGTGAGGTCTTTGGTGGAGTGGGGTGGGCTGGAAGGGTATGGTGAGTGAAAATGAATGCTTGCTTTGATGAATATGCATGCTTCTTAGGACCAGAGGAAATCAGCCACAGTTCTTGCTGGTAGGGAAATTGAATCAAGGTACTGTCTATCTCTTCCACATATAAATCCAGAGCACATTACTTCCCCTCTGAAATCTGCAAAGCCTGAGAAGCTTGAGTCAGAACACTGGAAAGAACAGAAGGGAGGAAACTCCAGTGAGGAGCCATAAAGATTCCTGAAGAGTGGGTGTGGACACTGAACTGGAGGTCTAGAAGAATGAGCTATAGGATGACATAAGAGGAGATGGGGGAGAGTGAAAGAGAGTTGGAAAAGAAGGATAATCCATGTGGAGTACACCTTCAGTCCAAACATCTGAGTCTGTAAGCACCCTGTACCACCTTCTGTGGTAGGAGGGAAAACAGAAATTTTGGTGTTTTCAGGTGATACTGCTCAGGGAGACCTTCCTGACATTTCCTAAAGGGAATGTGTGTACCTCCTTTGAATTCTGGCCCTGAATTTGGTCTGGGGAAGAGTTGCCAGGTGAGGAGTGCATGGAACAGAAAAAGTCATGATTTCCCAACCACCCTGTAAGGCCTTTTCTGGCCACCCTACCCAACACCCACTGATCACCACCATTCCCACACACCACTGATCACCAGAGAGGGACCTCCAGCCAGCTGTGGCTGAGACTACTCATAGAGTAAGAGGAATTTCCTCCCTCAACCACTGTGAGAGAGAAAGAGATGGAGCTCTATCAGACCAGGGTTATATGTAGAGCTCTTCTTTGATGTTCTTAGTGAATTCCTGTCCAACATCACAGCTATGCTGTTTGGCATGGCCCTCTTCCTCCTGCCAACTCCCAGGAACATTCCTTCTCCTTTAATCCCAAACCTTGCAAAGACTTCTCATTCTCCTGCCTGATTCCTACTTTCTCCAGCTATCATTAACCTGGTATCCAATCTGCATTTAATTACATTTCAACTAAACACACACATGCCTAATGCATATCTATTTCCTCTCAACCTTCCATTGGGAAGAGATTTTGAGGTCAGTAATGATTTATGGTATGTATGTGTTTATGTATCTATATATTGTTAAATATATATTATCCTTACAGAAATAGAGACTAGAGTAGCAAGAACTAAACTGCAGCAGTGGGTATTGAGAAAGTGAAGGTGCATGGAGAGAAAAGAGACTTTTAGACGGCTACTGTGTTGATGTAGAGGCTTTGAAGTGATGGATGGGTAGAGAGAAGTTTTACATTATTTTGCTATGTGATATACTCTTTAAACCCCATGCCACTCCTTCAAGAGTGCCTTCAGAAGTCATCCACATAACTCTTCTAGGTCTCCTAGAATTGTCTTTGGGTATTTATTCAGTCATATAGAGAGCAGAATCAGACCTCAAAGGGATTCTTCCGTATTTGGGTTAAAATTAGATATAAGCCAGGATAGCTGGGTCAGAGGTCAAAATAATTCAGAGCAAAAGCCTGGAAAAGAATGATTAAAGAGGCTTGGCACCATCAGATGGCCATGCCATATGCAGGTTAAGGATGCTGACTACTGAATGGGGGTTCTGGAGCTACAGCTTGCTATAAATCCCTCAAACTGCTAGCACCAATCCTAGATTCATTTTAATAATCCAGCGTCTGGATCAGAGCTTTACCAGGACTGATCCTAAATCACAATCAGGAGTGTAAGGCCAAAATTTTCAGCTTTTTATCAAACATCCCACTTGGTGGCCTTTCTCAGACTCAGCAAATGCAGAACTGAACCTTTCCAAACCCCCTGTATTTACCCAGGCAACCAGGAAAGCAACAAGGATTCTTCCTCTCCCTCACTTTCTACAACCAGTTGGACGATCCTTACAGTTGTTTCTACTTCCTAAATCTCACTCTATTTTGTTCTTTCCTCTTGAGTGTTATCTCCTCTGTTTTAGATTCCCATTACTAGCTTCCCACCCAATTTCTCAGCTCTAACCTCCTTCATCTTCATTTAATCATCTATACTGTCAACAGAATGATCTTTCTGAAACAATCTGATGGCCCCTGTTTGTCCACAGGATACCATATAAACCTGTCAGCAAGCTTCATAACTGACTTTATTGATAGTATACAGACATCCCCCTCTGGCCTCATGTGTGACCTCATACTCCATGTTTTTTTCACATCTCCAAGCTATGACTTTTACCCAGAATATCCTGTGTTCACCTTGTCTGCCTGCAAAATTTGGCTCGAATATTAGTTTCTCTGAATCCTTCCTTGATTCTTCTCAACTAAAGTCATTTTCTTTCTTCATAATCCCACAGCATCTTGACTGTGAGGTCTGTGTCATATTTTTCACCATGTCCTAGCACCTAAATAGTACTAACAACACAGAAGATTGTCACCATTCATTGAGTGATTCGACCTGATGCTCTATGTGAGATACCATGACCTTGTTTCTACATGCTAACCAGTAAGTTATTAAGATACTTAAAAACTAAACAAAGAGCAAGCTAGAAATAGAAAGATGCTTTCTTGTTCTGACTAAAAGCAAAAAGCATACACTGTACTTAATGGTAAAATACTGGATGCTTCCCTCTGAGTTCAAGCATAAGACAAGGATGTACACTATTCACCATTTCTCTTAAACATTTTAGTGGACTGGTCAGGGAAATAGGGAAAGAAAAAGAAATAATAGTATACATAAAATATATTAATCTGTATGTTAGAGGTTAGTATCCTTTACAGACAAATACATAAATAAATATATATATTATATATATATATGTACAATGAAGTTATCTTCACATATTAACTTCATTATTCCTTTGAACTGGGCTTGTACCTATAGTTTAAGGTCCAGCCAGTCACTTTATTCTCTTTATTCAAGACTGCTCTTCATAGCCTCCAGTATAGAATATGGTAGAATGCCAGACATAGCACAGCTGGGTTGAATCCTGACGGAAAAAGCTTAATCAACCTGTGACTGGTAAAAAACCTGCTTTTTTTCCTTCATGCAATTTCTTTCAAAGACAAGTGAATTTTTCCATTTTTTCAATTGAGATATAATGTATGTACCGTAAAGCTTACCCTTTAAAGTGTACAGTACAATCGATTTAAATACATCTACAAGGCTGTGAAACCAACATCACTATCTCATCCCAGAACATTTCATCACCTCAAAAACAAACACTGCACCATTGGCAGTCACCTCATCCTCCACTCACCCATCCAGCCCCTGAATTTGCCTATTCTAAACATCTCAAATAAATGAAATCATACAATTTGTGGCCTTTTGCCAAAGACAACTGGTTTTAAAGAAAAACCAGTAACATTGTCAAGTAGAGTTCATAACAGATACAGAAGTGAAAGGAATGACCATAAGAGCATAAAGATCTAGGGCAGGGGCTGGGGCAGGCAGAATGCAGCCCACAGCCTCTGAGACCTGGGAATATGTTACATTACATGGGAAGCTGAATTAAGGCCAATAATTGAAACAGGAAGATTATCTTGGGCTATGTGAATGGACTCCGTTCTAATCATATAAACTCTTGAAACAGGAAGAGTGAAGCAGAAGAGTGGGTCAGAGAGATGTGAAGGGAAAAGGACCGCTACTCACCACTGGTTCCTGGCTTTAAAGATAGAGGAAGATGGTTACAAGCCAGGGAACGTCATAGCCTCCGGAAACAGAGCAGTCCTCAGTTTACAGCCAGTAAGAAATGAGAATCTTGATCCTACAGCCTCAAGAAGCTGAATGTGCCAACAACCCAAATGAATGGGAAACGGAGCCTTCGGAGAGGAATTGAGGCCTGCCAATGCTTTGGTTTTCACTCCATGAGGTCCATGTCAGCATTGTGGCTTACAGAACCAGAAGATAACACATTTGCAGTGTGTTAGCCACTAAATCGGAGAAGGCAGTGGCACCCCACTCCAGTACTCTTGCCTGGAAAATTCCATGGATGGAGGAGCCTGGTAGGCTGCAGTCCATGGGGTCGCTAAGAGTCGGACACGACTGAGCGACTTCACTTTCACTTTTCACTTTCACACATTGGAGAAGGAAATGGCAACCCACTCCAGTGTTCTTGCCTGGAGAATCCCAGGGACGGGGGAGCCTGGTGGGCTGCCGTCTACGGGGTCGCACAGAGTCAGACACGACTGAAGTGATTTAGCAGCAGCAGCAGCAGCAGCCTCTAAATATGTGGTGATTTTTTTAAGGCAGCAATAGAAAACTCATATCAAGTGTTGATGAGAAGATGCAGCAACCAGAAGTCTCAGGGATTCCGGTGGGAGTTTAACATGGTACAACCACTTTAGAAAACAGTGTGACAATTTCTTGTACGGTTAAACATAAACTTACCATGGTAACTCAACAAAGCTACTCTTAGGCATTTACCCAGAAAAGAAGCTATATGTTCACAGAAAGATCTTTACATGAATATTCACAGAAGTTTTATTCATAATAACCCCAAATTGAACACAACTTAAATATCTATCAACAGATGAGTGGGTGAATTTATATAATATTCATGCAATGGAATATTATTTAACAATAAAAAGGAAGAACTATTGACACACAAAAAAACATGGATGACTCTCAAAAACATTTATCTGAGCAAAAGAAGACAGACAAGAGTACCCACTGGGTTTGATTTTCCCCCCACTTGTATGAAGCTATAGAATAAGCAAAACTAAACTGTAGTGATGAAATTTTATTATTTACTGTATGTAAATTATATTTCTGAACTCCCATATTCATTTCTCTGAAGTAATAGGGTAAACCAAGTCAGAGGTTCCTGGCTGCACAGCAGAATCACTTGGGAAGCTTTTAAAAAGCACTGATATTCAGAAAAAAGTACTAATAATCGGTTTACATGCCCAAAAATTGTCATTCTAATTGTCCTTGGTTTGGGGCTTAAGCACTGTCATTTTCTTCAGAAACTTTTTAGCTATTTCTAATATGCACTGTGATAATCATAGCTTTAATGAAAGTTATTGAGGGAAAAGTCTGCAGTATTGTCTCCATGGAAATTGGCCTCTGGTCTCTAGGAATAGCATCATTGATAATTGGACTATGGCTTGGAAATTTTGAAAATGTTGGAAGAGTTGCCTAGAAAGATATAATAGGTGATACAGAGTTTGCCATAGTATTAGATGGAAGTCTTCTTCTATTAAGAATAAATATTCAATAGCCAGTCTCAGTTTTCTTCACCTTTATCCCAAAGGCAGTAATGTTCCCTTTGAGGGTGTCCCAGGTGGCTCAGTGGGTAAAGAATCTGCTTGCAAGGCAGGAGACACAGGAGACATGGGTCTGATCCCTGTGTTAAGAAGATCCCCTGGAGGAGGGCTGGCAACCCACTCCAGTATTCTTGCCTGGAGAACCCCATGGACAGAGGAGCCTGGCAGGCCACAGTCTGTGGGGTCACAAAGAGTCAGACATGACTGAAGTGACTGAGCATGCATGCAAATAGATGTAAAAGATACATTGTCTGACTTATAGAAACCACCTTCTGAGAAAAAATAATCAGAATATACTTAAATATTTTAAAATTTTGAATTCATTTTGAATTTGTACTAGTTCAAATTTCCATTTTTATGTAACAGACCTAACTGGCTAAAAGCTGGCTATTTCTTTCTTAATGGTCTATCCAAGAGGCAAGAGGCAATTTGCTTCAGCTTCTAGACTCTTAAAATGATTGAAGCATCTACAGAAGAACCTTCTCTGCCAGTTCTCAGTGAATCACCAGGAAGACTCATGAGTTTAATGTTTTGAAACTAGTCAACAATTCAATCCAAGTTGGTAATTTAAAGGATTATTTTTCTTTGTGGATTATCCAGATGCCATCTCCCTTATTTCTTTGGTTGGTTGATCGCCATTTGTCTGCTTCTCCACTGGAAGAGAGGCTTGGATACTTGAGGGAAACCAGATCATAGTTAAATAAATCTGTTCATTCGTGGGAAGAAGTTAAAACTGTTTCTTAAACAGTTCTTAAACAGTGGTTTTAGAATTATTCTAAAATCACTGATGACAAGCTTTCCATATATTGACACTTTTGACGTGAGTGATGTGTGTGTGTGTGTGTGTGTGTGTGTGTGTGTGTGTGTGTGTGTGTTGAGGTGGGGGTGGGGAGAGAGATGGTTACGATAAACAGGTTTAGCAGTTCAAACCTGAAACATAGGACTAATTCTATTTTTAAAAGCTGGTGTTTGCTGAAGTAGTCTTTTTATTATTATTTAACCTGCTACCTCTTAGTCATGGAGTAGCTATGAGCACAAGTCAATGTCATTCTTTTAAAAATTATCCCAGTGGGGGCAATAGGGGCCTTAGGAAAGAAATCCCACACTTGTACAATAACATATGGCCTAACAAATTCACAATTGAGTGACTTTTCTTGCAGCTGTGGTTCAAATTATAGGCATTTCAGATGCTTGATGGTGACTTTAATTTACTGTGAGGAAGTGTACGCTGAGCATCTGGAAGGACATGATTTTGCTTTAATCATTTTGATTTAGGTGACAGTAATTACAAGTATCATCATGGTCTATGGAAAAAACATTGATTTTACTGTCAGTTGCCAGGGCTTGTTTCCAGCTTCTACCTGGGGTCTCTTTTTTTCTTGGACCAAGTCGGGTTAAATCAGCCTTCTGAAAGTTTCTTTGCTATTTAAATGCCTGGCATGAGCATGGGTTCATAACAATGGAACAGATTTGTGAATCTGTTTAGCCATACTGATAACAGGTTAAAAGATTAAGAGCAGTGGTGTTTAATGGAACTTTAAAAAGCAGTGTTCATCTGACTTAGCAAGTTTATGGCTAAACAGATGTAGCGACTTGAAAGATCTTGGGGTAACACACTGGTTCTGACTCTGCCAGTAGTTTTGTGGAAAGCCCCACTAGGGGTCCTGCCAAGAAGGCCGTAAGTGTGGAATGAGGCAAATGCCTTGCTCTCAGCTCTTCAACCTATTTTCTGTAAGGCATAAAATAGTAAGGTTAGAATAATCATTTAACTCTAAATCCAAAGAAGAGATTTAAACTCAAGATCAAAATATCTCATCCAACCAGAGGCTTTTCAAACTAGAGGGAAGATCTAGGAGGTATGACTACACATACTTCAATATGGAGACATAATTAAGCATGCATGGCATGTGATAGATACTCAGTATTTATTAAGTGGATAACACGAGAACCCCAACCCATCAAAACTTCCTTAGAAACTTTGTCTAACAGTTCTAGCATTTAAACCTATCTTACAAATATGAGCAAGTCAATGGTTTAAAAATATAGGTAGAGTCCCCCAAAGACACTTCTCTACTGAAAAGACCCAACTCTGTTACTGGTTCTGCCAGTATCATACCTGTGGGCTCTCTGAGTCTCATATTTTTTAATCTGTAGAATGAAGACCATAACATAGTTTTTTTCCGCACCCCCCAGATTGTGGTAAAGATCAAAGGATCAAATAGCAATGTTTCATAAACTGAAGGATGTTGGAAAATGCAGTGTTTTCTCTATTATTCTATTTCTGTTTTCTCATAAAAGATTCTTTACCAGTTGAGCTGCCAGCGAATCCCCGGTGGCTCAGATGGTAAAGAACTCGCCGGCTGTGCAGGAGACACGGGTTTGATCCCTGGGTTAGGAAGATACCCTGGAAAAGGAAATGGCAACCCACTCCAGTATTCTTGCCTGGAGAATCCCATGGAGAGAGAAGCCTGGGGGCTACTGGCTATGAGGTTGCAAAGAGTCAGATATGACTGAGCCACTAACTTTCACTTGCACTTTTCATAAAAGATGCCCCCTTTGTCTCTGCTCCACTCCCACATGCCTACTGATGAAGGTACTTGAGATCCACACGTTGCATTTCTTCTGGACTTTACAAGTGACAGTTCTTTCAGCCATGGGATCGTTTAGGAAGTCTGTACTTGATTATTTCAGGAATGATTAGGCCCAGTCCTGTTCAGTTGGATTTGTTCTCTCTTGGGTTATCTGCTTTGAGGCAACTTGTCTTTTTATTTGCAAGGGGAGATAGCAGAAACTAAAGGACACCAACATTGTATTTCCTTAGAATTAGGGACATGAGAGACTTCAGCCTAGAGCCTGCTGTTATCTAAGCAAACAAAAAAAAGTTTAGTGGTTCTGAGACTACAACTGCAAACAGCAAAACTGGGCAATCCTTGGGTCCCTGTCCAATGCTTTTCATTATTCTAGTGTAATTAATTTGACTAATAAAAATGTTTTGAACTTAGAAGGGTTAAAGGCCTTAGTTAAAATGGGGATGATCAATTTCCCCACCCTTCCAATCCTCTTTTTTGCCTTGGCATTTGACTAGCAGCATGCATATGTGCACACACAGTCGCTTCACTCATGTTGAAGCCTCTGTGACCCCATGGACTGTAGCCCGCCAGGCTCATGGAATTCTCCAGGCAAGAATACTGGAGTGGGTTGCCATGCCCTCCTCCAGGGGATCTTCCTGACCCAGGGGTCAAGCCAGTGTCTCTGTCTCCTGCTTTGGCAGCCAGGTTCTTTACCACTAACACCACCTGGGAAGCCCTTGAGAAGCAGGGTTAGCTGAGAATTCCCAGAGCCTACAGTGAAGACATTTAGTGCTATGGACTCCTTGCAAATTCTTGGTTCTGTCCTTCAGATTCATTCTTGTAGAATCCATAAAAGACAGATTTTATGAAGAAAAACTCTTGTATTTTAGGTGCTTTTAATATCTTGATTATTTAAAAAATTAACAATTTTAATATACTCAAATTAGAGTATATTCTGGATTGATAAATTATGGAATACTTAAGGGGATTTCTGTCATAGGAATTTGAACTTCATAGTTCTCAGATAAAGAATTCATGGTGGCAGTCTCTCGATATAAATTCCCTATTCAGTTGGATTCCCAATCACAATAATTCCATTCACCTTGCCAATGTGCGGTTTAGAAAAGGAACATGACTAAATCTTAACCAATGATCTATGAGGAGAGGTCTGTTAAGAGAAGCGAGGGTTTCCAGGAAAGACTTCTTTGCTCCTAAAAAATGTCATGAGGAAGCTGTACGCCCTTTATGTCCTGTGGACAGGGTTATGTCCAGATGCCATGCTCAGAGCGGCTGCAACCATCTTGACATTCACCCTAGGGATGAACACAACCGGAAGCTCTACAGAGCTAGGGAGATATCAGAGCAGAGAAAAGGCTCTGAGAAACTGCGTTCCTGGGAAATAATAAGTTATTTAAACCTCCTTCAATAGGGTTTTCCTATGAAGCTGTAGTTGAAATCGCCTTAACTGAAAATTTGGGTGACAGAAGCCCTAACTTTATCATTGATAATCCTTGCTTACATGCTCATCTCTCTGAAATTGTTTCAAAACACGTAGTTTGCTGATACATGGCCAACCCCTACAAATTTGCCTGGAAGGAAATATGGATCTCAGAGCAAAGAAATAATAATTTTTACAAAAGTTCTTCTTGAAGAATCTACTCTGCTTACTTTAGATGGGTTGGTTAAAGGATAAAATTAACCAGATGAAAGTGGAGGGAAATCAATCAAGTCTACTGAGTGCCCAGCCCCCTACCAGGAATTCAGGTAGGTAAATTATTTGTATTATTTTCATGAGGAAGACTGTTTGTACTCAATTATCTACCTCTAAAGGAAGTATTTTTAATTCCCAGCCTGATAACTCTTACTTAATAACTCTTACTGTTAATACTTACTGCAGGGAATGTGCTTGATAAATTTGTGTTGACTTTTCTTTGCTAGCCAACGTGAAGGCAGCCAGACAATGCCAAAATCAGCACTAAAACTATTTCTCATGAGTAACAGCAATAATATTCTTTTCCTTTATAGAACCTTTAATCCAAGCATCTTGAGCCTATATAAACATTTGTTCAACAATATACCCAGAATCTCAGTATTTGGTTGTTGGGAAAATTCAACTAGATTGAAGAATATGGAAATAAAAATAGAACCCAGAATCTTGACTCATAATGGTCTTTGAATACTATTGTTCCCACCTAACCATTCAAGAAAAATAAAAAATTACAGAGGTTTCAGCAGGATAAACAACTAAGCTTTTCCAACCCCAACTGATGATTCATCATTTCTCTTGCCTTTTAAGATTATATTTAATTTTTTCATTTTTATTACATTTTATTTGAGACAGTGGGAGCTCTGAATGCCAAAGGATGGGGAAATTGAGTTGATTATGACTATCTCAATATCTTGGATCTACAAAAAAAAAAAAATTGGCAATATTTGAGGAATAAGTTTTCTTTGTATATTTACAGAGCCTCCTGTTGGACTAAAGTACTATCAAAACAACCTTTCTCTTGGTTCTCAATTCTCTGTCTAAATTGAAAGTGGGAAGAAAGTCGTGGAATCAAATTTTGGAGGACTAAACATGATGACACATAAAGTTTCCAATATTCTGAGGTTCAGCAGATTATAAAGAGAACTTTGAATTCCACTATTTAGGATTTAGGATAAGTCAGCAGAAAGTAAGTAGGAATTTAAGAAAATTTATAGTGAAACTAAGATTTCATGACTTTATATTTCATAGACAACAAACTCTCATTGAACACAAATAAAAATAGTCTGATCATAAATTAATTATTTCCAAATAAAAGTAGACCCACCAGGGTCTCAAACTGACAATGTTTTGATTAATTCATTGTTGGTTGACTGATGATTATTCTATTTTGAGCCACAAAGGGTTTGAACTGAAGTATCTTCTTAGAAAGTAATAGTATTGCATTTAAAAAGCAATTTTATTCCATATATATGTGTTAGTATGCTGTAATGATCTTTATCTTTCTGGCTTACTTCACTCTGTATAAGGGGCTCCAGTTTCATCCATCTCATTAGAACTGATTCAAATGAATTCTTTTTAACAGCTGAGTAATATTCCATGGTGTATATGTACCACAGCTTCCTTATCCATTCATCTGCTGATGGGCATCTAGGTTGCTTCCATGTCCTGGCTATTATAAATAGTGCTGCGATGAACATTGGGGTGCACATGTCTCTTTCAGATCTGGTTTCCTCAGTGTGTATGCCCAAGAGTGGTATTGCTGGGTCATATGGCAGTTCTATTTCCAGTTTTTTAAGAAATCTCCACACTGTTTTCCATAGTGGCTGTACTAGTTTGCATTCCCACCAACAGTGTAAGAGGGTTCCCTTTTCTCCACACCCTCTCCAGCATTTATTGCTTGTAGACTTTTGGATAGCAGCCATCCTGACTGGCGTGTAATGGTACCTCATTGTGGTTTTGATTTGCATTTAGAAAGATGGTAATGATAACCCCATATGCAAAACAGAAAGAGACACAGATGTACAGAACAGACTTTTGGACTCTGTGGGAGAAGGCGAGGGTGGGATGTTTCGAGAGAACAGCATGTGTATTATCTATGGTGAAACAGACCACCAGCCCAGGTGGGATGCATGAGACAGGTGCTCGGGCCAGGTGCAGTGGGAGGACCCAGGGGAATAGGGTGGGGGGGGGGGGATAGGTGGGAGAGGGGATTGGGATGGAGAATACATGTAACTCCATGGCTGATTCATGTCAATGTATGACAAAACCCAATGCAATGTTGCGAAGTAATTAGCCTCCAACTAATAAAAATAATTGGGAAAAAAATTGAAAAAAAAAAAAAAAGCAATTTTATTTAACTCATTCTGTTTGTGTATCTCTTCATTTAGGTCTGTGTTGGCCAGGGGCCTGATTCTGTCCTGCACACAACTAGTCAGTTCTCAGAAAGCAGCTTGACAGTGAAGACCCTACTAAGATATTCCCACATGTCCCTGAAGCTGAGTTTACAGGGGGAGAAAAAAATGCAGATTTTCCTTTAGTTTACATTTTATGCCTTCCACCAAATTTTATTCTCAATCATCCTTGCCAGGGACCTACACTACAGCTGTGACGTCATAAGCTGCATAAATAGACACATTAAAGCTGAAGTTTAACATGGAAACCCAAGTACCACAGGAAACAGATCTACATTTAATATATGTTACCACTTACATTTCAGTTGAATGTCAAATTGTGTGTATTATTGGGTGTATATGTTTGTCCTTTTTTTTTAAGATTAGGCAAGATCTGTTCATCTGTCCATATCTTACCTTTAAACTTGCTCTGAAATAACAACTGATGGGTAATTTCTAATTTTCAAAGAACTTTATTATTACTTAGTACATTAACGACTCATCTCACAACTGCCATATGAGAAAATTTGGTTAAGCGTTATTATCCTCATCATTGTCAATTTCTCTAAGTCGCTCAACTGAATTGGTATTAGAATCTATAATCAGAATCTATCCCTGGTTTTTCATCCACCAATCTTCCCTCTACACCAGAGCTGTTTTCTTATATATCTTTTCTTACAAAGCTGTTTTCTTTCTTATTCCTAAAATATGTGTGCATTAGCCTTTCTAACCCAACTCATTTCTATTAAAATATTATTACTATCTTCATATTTATTTTCCTGTACTGTTTCAATAAGAACTGAATCATAAGCTAAATCCCCATTTCTCAGTATAACTTCTCTTTAGTAATGCTATAAATCACTCAACATATTTATCCTGTATCCCAACTTCATTGTGGAGTGTATCTTCCCCACACTTAAGTATTTTATATTTATTACTTTTTGGCCCAGAATATGGTTAATTCATTGTAAATATATCATGCTACTTTGAAAAGATTGTGAATTATACAGTTGTTCAATATGGTATTCCAAAATTTTTAACTACCAAATGATGGTTGATAGTGTCAATCAGTCTATATCTTTGCTGTGTTCTTGTGTTATTGGTTCTCAAACTATGGTACAGGTGGGCCATCAAGAACTCTCTAAATATCCATTTAATAACTACAACTAATCTTTAAAGTACTAATACTTACCAAACTTTAATGTGGGATCAAAAATGAATACATACCACTACCTGAGAGAATTATGAAAATACTACTCCTTTTATGTTTCATATATGCATAAGGCTAGATTTCATTCATATGTAATAAATTAAATGACATACTGTAACAGATAGAATGGAAGAGCATATGTAAGAACATAGCTGTCCTTTATTATATTTATAATAAACAGATTATTTTTTAAATGTAACAAAAAATCAAGATATAAACAACTACATTGAACCAAGTCTACATGATAACATTATAAAATTTTTCTGAAATTCCTATAAGCTATCCCATTTAAGGGGGGTTGTGGATAATAAGAAATATTCACACTCTACTTAGCTGTTTGAAATGGTTGAGCCAACTTTACTACTGTTCCATGCAAGAAATCCAAACACCAACAAACCAGGTTCTCTATAAGTCTCTTCATTATTATGCTCTCTACTACAACAAAGTACTTTATCTGGCATCAAAATTTTATTAATACTCTTCACACTGCTCTTGAAAGAAACAAATGCTGCTTTGTGCATGAGTTTTCCATATGGGATGCAACATATGCCATTAGGAGACTAATATATTGATGCAAGTAAAAAAAAAAATTAATTCCAGAACCTAGTTACAGATAAAAGATGCCATTTCCTTATTTTTGAAATGCAACTTGTATAAAATGTCACACTGGGCTTTATTTGTGGAGGGAAAGCATGCTGCAACTTCATAACCAACAGTTTTTCTAACTTGACATTTTGTTCATTGCAAAAATGCTGAACAGAATTCTGGGCAACTTCTTTCCACTGCTTCTGGCTAGTGCAGTCAGTATATCTTAATGTTACCATTGAAAATGAATGAACCACCCAAGGTTTTAGCAACTTGATTCCAAAAATCTCTGTAATGTTTTGGTAAAAACGCAAGGAGCCAAAGTTTGAAATTTCCTGGATCAGAAAGAATACCCTTTCCCAGGAGGACTTGAAGTACTTCCTTTTTCTGATTGAGTTGTTATTCTACAAACCCTCCTTGAAAATCTCGGTACCCCTGCCAAAAATTGGAGAATAAAAGGAAGACACTGTAAACCCTTCTTAATTGTTATCCATAAACATTGTCATAAGTACATATTTCATTGAGTAATTATCTGCTGGAACACCTGATCCAATAGAAGAGACATTTTTACACATAAGATGATTTCACTCTCAATCATCACCTCTAAGCCAGTCTACTTCCACAGTTTAGACTGAAGCTGAAGTAAAACTTTTTTCCAAGTAACTGGATAAAATGCAAAAATTAAAGCAAGTTATAATGGTTATGCAGGGCACAATCTGAATGAATTCAAGATTTGTATGTGTTTATTTTTACTGAATTGGTGGGTAACGGTTTATGAGGTTAGACTTAGCTCTGGATATTTCCATGGACACTGACAGAAACAGCATACTGCCCCTAAAATTCTGACATGACATTCATTCTTTGAAAATAGCACACACTTTTTCCACCACCTTGCAGCCCAGCACCTGATGTATATAGTGCAATTCACAGATAATAAATGGAGGAATAAAAAAGGAATAACTAGTGTTGACTTTTTGGTAAATGAAGCCTTTCTTCTCTTGGAAGACATAACTGTTCATTTTCATACAGAGTGCTCAGGAAGAAAAATAGAAATTAATGGAAAAGATTACTTCTTTAACCCCATTTTTTAAAAAAAACCTAGACTCGAACACCTCTCTGGAGTTTAAAAATGGGTCTTGAAATACCTTTGTCCCCAGCATTTTGGAATTAAAGCAGGAGAATCCATGGACAGAGAATCTACTGTCCATGGGGTTGCAAGAGCCTGACACAACTTAGCAACTACACCACCACCACCATACTAGCATGAGGGGTCTAGGATCTTTTTTCCTCTCTACTAACCTTAATTGTCATCTACTTAGTAAAATTCTAAATCCATAACCTTTTACTCCTAATATGTATCATTCCTTCTATAGGAATTATCCTGAGGAAATAATGTCTATAAATTTTGGCTATAATAGTGTTATTTATAACAGCCCCAAACTTTAGGCATAATGAAGAAGAGAGAAGTCACTCAGTCGTGTCCGACTCTTTGCGACCCCATGGACTGTAGCCCACTAGGTTCCTCGGTCCATGGGATTTTCCAGGCACAAATACTGGAGTGGGTTGCCATTTCCTTCTCCAGGGGATCTTCCCAACCCAGGAATCGAACCCAAATCTCCCGCATTGTAGGCAGACGCTTGACCGTCCAAGCTACCAGGGATAAGGCATAATAAAGGTCCACAAATGTGCTATGGAAGATAATCAAAGATTTACAGCAGTCAGATAAATGCTTAATCAAGAAACCCTCTGAAACCCAATAGGAGACCTTTGTGGTGTTTTAACTTACTGTCATCCCACCCAACCCCCTCTAGTATAATGACAATCTTAAGGGCAACAGCCTACATCTCTGGTATGGATTCCTGGTGCTGGTGAAAACAAAGAGGACTTTATTCCCAAAGAATCTATTCCTTTCTATGCAAATAGATTCAGCTCTCCAATTAAAAGACATTGGCAGAAAGAGTTTTTTAAAAAATGATTCAACTATCATATATCTATAATGGACTCACTTCAGATTCAAAGACACAAACAGGTTGAAAGTAAAAGGATGGAAAAAATATATTCCATGCAAATAGTAACCAAATGAGAGCTGGAGTTGCTATATAAGTATTGGATACTATAGATTTTAGGTCAAAATTATTATAAGAAACAAAGAAGGACATTGTATATTGGCAAAAGTGTCAACGCGTCAAGAAGATATAAAAATTATAAACATGTGCATACCTGAAGACAGAGCCCCAAGATGAAGCAAAACTTGACAGACTTGAAGGGAGAAATAAGAAGTTCCATAAATAGTTGGAGACCATTATATTCTACTTTGAGTATTGGATCAAACTACTAGACAGAAGATCGATAAGAAGATAGAGGACTGGAGTGATACTGCAGACTAACTAGACCTCAGACACACACACAGGACATTCCACCCAACAACAAGAGGACACATACTATTGTCAGATGCACTTGAAACATTTTCCAGGGTAGACCATATATGAGGCCACAAAATTGGTCTCAGCAAATTTTAAACGGTTGAAATTATACAAAGTACCGTCTTCAGATGACATAGAATGAAACTACAAATCAATAACCGAAGAAAAACTGTTACTCACAAATATGTGGAAATTAAACAACACATTCTTGAATAACCAATGGGTCAAAGAAGAAATTATATGAGAAATAAAATACTAATTGAATGAAAATGAATCCAAGGACTCTGTAGGATGAAATGGAATCACTAAAACTAATGTAAAAATATACATATTCACAAGGGAAGATGATCATATTACAGCAATTTTTAAAAAGAAAAAGGTCAGCTGAAAAAATGTAGACAGGTATAGAAGGATCCCATTAAAATACCTCATACACACACACTCACACAGCAGAAAAGTATCTGATCAGATCATGGAAAATGTCCACTATGATGATCTTTAGTTGGTCACTTTTGATATTATGTTTATCTTTCTGTTTATCTGTATTTTCTAATTTTCCCTAATGAATATGTATTGAATGAATTTTAATAAAAATTTAACAAAAAGTAAAACTAAATGAAAAATAAATGCTAAGATGAAGAAATAATTGCACATGTGGTTTTTGGACAGAATTATTTCTTTAGTTACTATCCTTTAAAACATAAATTCACTGAAACCAGCAAATGAAGAAAAGGAAATAGAGATGATTTAAAACCAGCAAAATATTCACAGGCATAAAATTATTACATGATGCAGACTTTTGAAGAATTTTATAATCTGAATATTTAGCTACTGCCGTGATCTCCCTTTGATATGATTTACAGTTGGGTAACTCTGGCTTCAGGGAGAAAGTAAACATACCCTTGCATTAAGAAGCACTATTTCAGGTGAATCATTATTTCACAGCTACCAGTATTTGAAGCAGGCATTTCAAGATGATTGATCCTCTGGGGGAAAGAAAGGAATTTCCCCTTTTTGACAATCTGGGGCTTTTTAGGACTCTCAGCAGTGCTTGCCTTGTTTCACATTGTTGGAAATCCCACTTGGCATTAGATTAGATTCAAAGATAAAAATGTTGTGGGAATAAAACATTCAAATACCTTTTCTTCCTCTGGAGCCTTATCTTTATTCTAATATGAGAAAAACTTTTATCATCTCCAAGTCATGTGTAAATTTGTTAAGGAAAAACTCAAGTCATAAATGTAAATCAAATCATAAAATATGGACTCAACTGGCAACGGAAAAGCAAGAAGAGGCTCCTTTTGTCTCTGTTTCTGACAAAAATGAATTATCTTTATGAAAGAATTAAGCTTGAGGACTATTCTGCCCCATCACAGAACAAACAGGGAAACTGACAGTGCTTTTTTTTTTTAACTATTTTTCTGTAATATAAAATGTTATTCAGTGGGAAAATTTGTTAAGATTCCAAATTTTAAAAGGCACAAGGATAAATAAAGATTAATTTATGTTTGCAAAACATTCAAAATTTCTCAAAAGAAATCCAGTTCCACATGACCCCTGACATGACTTAGCCTTGCATCCTGTTTCTCACTAGCTTTGTTCTCAGAGAAAAGGACCTCGTCTTTTTCCCTTATCCACGATGCTACCTTTTCTAGTTTTAGCTAAGTGATAGACTTTCCCCATTATTGTATGTGAAGGACGCTGTCCTCTCCGGCCACAAGCAGGAACTTATTAATGTGTGTTAACTGTATTTTATACTTATTTTAAGACCAACAGTAAAATGAAATTGCATAAATGAAGGAGGGGGAAAATGACAATTTATAATGTCTCAGAGCTACTTAGAAATTACAGATTTCCTCCTAGATATGGGTCCCTGAAAATCAAGACCAAAATGATCTGGCTTTCTCTGTCCAGAGGATATCTATGACTTAAACTAATGGAAAAGGATCTTCCCAACTGAAATTTTTTGCTTGTTTTTCACCACTGTCATTAGATTATATATACTTTCACAGGCAGAAACCTTTCCTCAAACATATTCCAGTGCCCTATGGGTATTAGACTCAATGAATTTTGTGAATTTGTGTTTCTAATGATTCCTTGCAGAGTTCGGAATCCAAGTAGGCACTGGGAGGAAGATCCAGCCACGAGACCAGCACAGGCTCCTCTCTAGTTGCCAGTGTAATGCCAGCTGAAGAGGTCAGTAGCAAAATCAGAGAGCCCACTCCCTGAGATGAGGCTGGCATTTTATCCCCCTACAGACCCACAGCTCTTTAATACTCAATCCACTAGCGTTTGCTTATTTCAGTTTCTACCACTACCAAAACAAGACAGTTTTGATCGATTTCTATTATCTTTCTTAGAAATCATAAGTGATATTAATTTTTGTTCTTCATATTTTAAATTTTTTTTTACATTTTTTAATTGAAGGAAAATTGCTTTACAGAATTTTGTGGTTTTCTGTCATACATCACCAAGAATCATCCATAGGTATACCCATGTCCCCTCCCTCCCAGAGCTCCCTCCCAGCTCCCTCCCCACGCCCCACCCTTCACCCTGTCACAGAGCCCCTGTTTGAGTTCCCTGAGTCATATAGCAAATTCCCATTGGCTATCTGTTTTACACGCTGTATAGTAAATTTCTATGTTCCTCTCTCCATACATCCCCCTTCTCCCTCCTCTCCTCCCACCTTGTCCATAGGTCTGTTCTCTAGGTCTGTTTCTCCACTGCCACCCTGAAAATAAATTCATCAGTGCCATCTCTTCAGATTCCATAAATATGTGTCAGTATATGATATTTATATTTCTCTTTCTGACTTACTTCACTCTGTATAATGGACTCTAGTTTCATCCATCTCATTAGAACAGAATCAAATGCATTCCTTTTTATGGCTGAGCAGTATTCCACTACGGAGAAGGCAATGGCACCCCACTCCAGTACTCTTGCCTGGAAAATCCCATGGACAGAGGAGCCTGGTAGGCTGCAGTCCATGGTGTCGCTAAGAGTTGGACATGACTAAGAGACTTCTCTTTCACTTTTCACTTTCATGCACTGGAGAAGGAAATGGCAACCCACTCCTATTCTTGCCTGGAATATCCCAGGGACAGGGGAGCCTGGTGGGCTGCCGTCTATGGGGTCGCACAGAGTCAGACATGACTGAAGTGACTTAGCAGCAGCAATATTCCATTGTATGTATGTACCACAGCTTCTTTATCCATTCATCTGTCGATGGACATCTAGGTTGCTTCCATGTTCTAGCTATTAAAAATATAGCTGCAGTGAACATTGTGGCTATATGTGTCTTTTTCAGTTTTGATTTCCTTAGGGTATATGCCTAGAAGTGGGATTGCTGGGTCATTTGGTGGTCTTATTCCTAGGTTTTTAAGGAATCTCCATACCACCTTCCATGGTGGCTGGATCAGTTTATATTCACACCAGCAATGCAAGAGTGTTCCCTTTTCTCCACATCCTCCCCAGCATTTATTGTTTGTAGGCTTTTTGATGATGGCCATTCTGATTGGTATGAGGTGGTACGTCATTGTAGTTTTGATTTGCATTTCTGCAGCCATGAGGTTAAAAGACGCTTACTCCTTGGAAGGAAAGTTATGACCAATCTAGATAGTATATTAAAAAGCAGAGACATTACTTTGTCAACAAAGGTCCGTCTGGTCAAGGCTATAGTTTTTCCAGTGGTCATGTACGGATGTGAGAGTTGGACTGTGAAGAAAGCTGAGCGCCAAAAAATTGATGCTTTTGAGCTGTGGTGTTGGAGAAGACTCTTGAAAGTCCCTTGGACTGCAAGGAGATCCAACCAGTCCATCCTGAAGGAGATCAGTCCTGGGTGTTCATTGGAAGGACTGATGCTGAAGCTGAAAATCCAATACTTTGGCCACCTCATGCGAAGAGTTGACTCTTTGGAAAAGACCCTGATGCTTGGAGGGATTGGGGGCAGGAGGAGAAGGGGATGATAGAGGATGAGATGGTTGGATGGCATCACCAACTCGATGGGCATGGGTTTGGGTAGACTCCGGGAGTTGGTGATGGACAGGGAGGCCTGGCGTGCTGCGATTCATGGGGTCACAAACAGTCGGACAAAACTGAGCGACTGAACTGAACTGAACTGAACTGAATAATGAGTGATGTTGACCATCTTTTCATGTACTTGTTAGCCATCTGTATGTCTTCTTTGGAGAAATGTCTCATCAAATACCTTTCCCACTTTTTGACTGGGTTGTTTGCTTTTTTCATATTGAGTTTTATAAGCTCCTTGTATATTTTGAAAATTAATTCTTTATCAGTTGTTTCCCTTGCTATTATTTTCTCCCATTCTGAGGGTTGTCTTTTCACCTTGTTAGTAGTTTCCTTTGCGGTGCAAATGCTTTCAAGTTTAATTAGGTCCCACTTATTTATTTTGTTTTTATTTCCATTACTCTAGGAGGTGGGTCATAGAATATCTTGCTTAGATTTATGTCATTGAGTGTTCTGCCCAAGTTCTCCTCTAAGAGTTTAATAGTTTTACATCTACATTAGTGGTCTTAAATTTAGGCTTTTAATCCATTTTGAGTTTATCTTTGTGTATGGCATTAGATAGTGATCTAATTACATTCTTTTGCACATAGCTGTACAGTTTTCCCAGCACCACTTATTGAAGAGGCTGTCTTTGCCCCATTGTATATTCTTGCCTCCTTTGTCAAAAATAAGGTACCCATAGGTGCATGGGTTTATCTCTGGGTTCTCTATCTTGTTCCATTGGCCTATATTTCTATTTTTGTGCCAGTATCATACTGTCTTGATGACTGTAGCTTTGTAGTATAGTTTTTCTCAAGACTGCTTTCAATATTTGGGGTCTTTTGTGTTTCCATATGAATTGTGATTTTTTTTTTTGTTCTAGTTCTGTGAAAAAAGCCATTGGTATTTGATAGTTAAGTTCAGTTCAGTCACTCAGTCATGTCTGACTCTTTGTGACCCCATGAACCACAGCATGCCAGGCCTCCCTTTCTATCACCAACTCCTGGAGTCCACCCAAACCCATGTCCATTGGGTCTGCAATGCCATCCAACCATCTCATCCTCTGTCATCCCCTTCTCCTCCTGCCCTCAGTCTTTCCCATAGTGATAGAATTAAATCTGTAGATTGCATTTGGTAGTATAGTCATTTTCACAATATTGATTCTTCCCACCCAGGAACATGGAATATCTCTCCATCTGTTTATGTTGTCTTTGATTTCTTTCATCCGTGTCTTATAGTTTTCCATATACAGGTCTTTTGTTTCCTTAGGTAGGTTTATACCTAGATATTTTATTCTTTTTGTTTCAATGGTGAATGGGATTGATTCCTTAATTTCTCTTTCTGATTTTTCATTGTTAGTATATAAGAGTGCTAGTGATTTCTGTGTATTGACCTTGTATCCCACAACTTTGCTGAATTTGCTGATTGGCTCTAGTAATTTTCTGATACTATCTTTAGGGTTTTCTATGCATAGTATCATGTCATCTGCAAACAGTGAGAGATTTACTTCTTCATTTCTGATCTGGATTCCTTTTATTTCTTTTTTTTTTTTCCTCTAACTGCTATAGCTAGGACTTCCAAAACTATGTTGAATAATAGTGGTGAGAGTGGACACTCTTGTCTTATTCCTGATCTTAGAGGGAAAGCTTTCAGTTTTTCACCATTGAGAATAATGTTTGCTGTGGACTTTTCATATATGGCCTTTACTATATTGAGTTAGGTTCCTTCTATGCCCACTTCTTAAAGAGTTTTTTTTAATCATAAATGGATGTTGGATTTTGTCAGAGGCTTTTTCTGCATCTATTGAGATGATCATATGGTTTTTATCTTTCAGTTTGTTGATATGGTGTATCATGTTGATTTATTTGCATATGTTGAAGAATTCTTGCATCCCTGGAATAAACCCAACTTGCTCATGGTGTATGAGCTTCTTAATGTGTTGTTGGTTTCTGTTTGCTAGAATTTTGTTGAGGATTTTTGCATCTATATTCATCAATGATATTGGCCTGTAACTTAATTTTCTTTTTTCCTGTTGTCTTTTCCTGGTTTTGGTATCAGGGTGATTGTGGCCTCATAGAATGAGTTTGGAAGTGTTCCTTCCTCTGCAATTTTCTGGAAGAGTTTCAGAAAAATAGGCATTAGCTCTTCTCTGAATGCTTGATAGAATTCTTCTGTGAAGCCATCTGGCCCTGGGTTTTTGTTTGGAGAGATTTTTTTTTTTTTTCATTATTGCAGATTAAACAATGTCTCAGATAAATATCATGCAAATAAGTTATCTTAAATTTTTTTTTTTTTAATTTGGCTGCACTGGGTCTTAGTTGCAGTACTTGGGGTCTTTGTCACAGCAGGGGAGATTTTTGATCACTGGTTCAATTTCAGTGTTTGTAATTGGGTTGTTCATGATTTCTATTTCTTCCTGGTTAAGTCTGGGAGGTTGATCTTTTCTAAGTATCTGTCCATTTCCTCTAGGTTGTCTGTTTTATTAGCATATAGTTGCTCATAATATTCTCTTATGAATCTTTCTATTTCTGTGTTGTCTGTTGCAGCCTCTCCTTTTTCATGTCTAATTTTATTGATTTGATTTTTCTCCCTTGTTTTCTTGATGAGTCTGACTAGTGGTTTGTCAATTTTGTTAATCTTGTCAAAAAACCATCTTTTAGTTTTATTAATCTTTGTTATTATTTTCTTCATTTCTTTTTCATTTATTTATGCTCTGGTTTTTATGATCTCCTTCCTTCTGCTGACTTTGGGGGTTTTTTGTTCTTCTTTTTCCCCTGCGTTAGATGTAGAGTTAGGCTGTCTATTCGATGCTTTTCTTGCTTCTTGAGCTATGATTGTATGGCTATAAACCTCCCTCTTTGAACTGCTTTTGCTGAGTCCCATAGGTTTTGGGTCATCATGTTTTCATTGTCATTTGTTTCTAGGAATCTTTTGATTTTTTTTTTAATTTCTTCAGTAACCTCTTTGTTATTTAGTAATGTATTGCTTAATCTCCATGAGTTTGTGTTTTTTGCTGTTTTTTCCCTGTAGTTGATATCTAGTCTCATAGCGTTGTAGTCAGAGAAGATGTTTGATATGATGTCAATTTTCTTAAATTTACTGAGGCTTGACTTGTGACCCAAGATGTGGTTTATCCTGGAGAATGTTCCATGTGCACTTGAGAAGAAAGTGTATTCTTCTGCATTTGGATGGAAAGTCCTGAAGATATCAATTAGGTCCATTTGGCCTAATGTTTCATTTAAGGTTTGTGTTTCCTTATTTTTTTTTTTTTTTGTTTTGTTTTGTTTCACCCTTATTTATTCCTTTTCTGAGTTATTGCTGTAGTTCTGTGTTTCCTTATTGAGTCTCTGTTTTGATGACCTGTCCATTGGTGACAGTGGGGTGTTAAAGTCCCCTACTATTATTGTGTTGCTGTCGATTTCCCCTCTTATGCCTGTTAGTGTTTGCCTTATGTGTTGAGGTGCTCCTATGTTGTGGGCATAGACACTTACAATTGTTATGTCTTCTTGGATTGATCCATTGATCATGTAGTTTCCTTCTTCATCTCTTATAATATTCTTTATTTCAAAGTCTATTTTGTCTGAAATAAGGGTCGCCACTCCAGCTATCTTTTGATTTCCATTCACATGGAATATCTTTTTCCTTCCTTTTACTTTCAGTCTGTATGTGTCTCTAGGTCTGAAGTGGGCCTCCTATAGGCAGCATATATATGGGTCTTGTTTTTTTATCCATTCAGTCAGTCTCTATCTTTTGGTTGGTGCCTTTAATCCATTTACATTTAAGGTAATTATTGATACATATGTTCCTCTCGGCATTTTCTTGATTGTTTTGGGTTTGTTTTTGTAGGTCTTCCCTTTCTCTTGTGTTTACCGGCTATGTAAGTCCCTTTAGTGTTTGTTGCAAGGCCGGTTTGGTGGTGCTAAATTCTCTTTAATTTCTGCTTGTCCACAAAGTTTTTGATTTCTCCATTAATTTTGAATGAGATCTTTGCTGGGTATAGTAATCTTGGTTGTATGTTTTTCTGTTTCAGTACTTTAAACATATCCTGCCATTCCCTTCTGGCCTGTAGAGTTTCTGCTGAAAGATCTACTGTTAATCATATGGGCTTTCCCTTGTATGCTACTTGTTGCTTTTCCCTTGCTGCTTTTAATATTCTTTCTTTGTGCTTAGTCTCTGTTAGCTTGATTAATATGTGTCTTGATGTGTTTCTCCTTGAGTTTAATCTGTAGGGTACTCTCTGTACTTCTTGGACTTGATTGACTGTTTCCTTTTCCATGTTGGGCAAGTTTTCAACTATAATTTCTTCAAAAATTTTCTCAGTGCCTTTCTTTTTTTCTCCTTCCTTTGGGACCCCTAAAACTTGAATATTGGTGCATTTAATATTGTCCCAAAGTTCTCTGAGGATTTCCTCAATTCTCTTCATTCCTTTCCCTTTATTGTGCTCCTCGGCAGTTATTTCCACCATTCTATCCTCCAGCTCACTTATCCGTTCCTCTACCTCAGGTATTCTGCTATTGGTTCCTCCTAGTGTGTTTTTAGTTGCAGTAATTGTGTTATTCATCTCTGTTTGCTTATTCTTTATTTCTTCTATGTGGTTGTATTTCTTTATTTCTTCTTGGTGATTGTATTAACTGTTAAATGTTTCTTTCATTTTCTCTATTCTATTTGCAAGTCTTCAGAGCATCTTTACTACATTATTCTGAATTCTCTTTCAGGGAGATTACATATTTCCTCTTCGTTTACTTGGTCTTGTGAGTTGCTATCTTGCCTTTCATTTGTGTTGTATTTCTCTGTCTTTTCATCATCTTTTTTTTTTTTTTTTTTTTAACCTGCTCCACTTGAGCTCTCCTTTTCCCAGGCTTTAGCGTTGTATTACTTCTTCCTTTTGATTTTTGCCCTTGGAGGAAAATGTTGGTTAGATGGTTTCTGCTGATTTCTTGTTGGGGGTGATTTGTGCCTGTGTTCTAGTGGGAGGAGATCAAAGAGACAATTACGGAAATACTGGAACATATACACACACACGTCCACACATACAGTCATAACCAAAGTGTTCTAAAGAAAAGAGTAGAGGAGATTGACTTGGTGAGCAAAGGAAACCAGGGGTGATCTCAACCAGCTGAAAGCAGAGTTACCTAATGCTCAATCTGGAAATCTGAGCATAAGCAGAAGGCCCAACTGGGGAATATAGAATAAAGAGCTCATGTGGTTTTTATCTTTCAATTTGTTAATGTGGTGTATTACATTGATCGATTTGCAGATATTAAAGAATCCTTGCATTCCTGGGATAAAGCCCACTTGGTCATGATGTATGATTTTTTGAATATGTTGTTGGATTCTGTTTGCTAGAATTTTGTTAAGGATTTTTGCATCTATGTTCATCAGTGATATTGGCCTGTAGTTTTCTTATTTTGTGGCATCTTTGGCTGATTCATGTCAATGTATGACAAAAACCACTACAATATTGTAAAGTAATTAGCCTCCAACTAATAAAAATAAATGGAAAATAAAAAAGAAGAGCTCAACAATGTAACTTACTTGGTGAAAGAAGGAAGAGTGAAGGGGAAAAGGGAGAACAAAAAAAAAAAAGAAAGGAAAAATAAAGAGGAGAAGGGAGGCAAAAGAGAAAAGGAGAAGAGGATTTTAAAAAATTAAAAAGAGAGAGAGAAAAGAAAAAATAGAAAAGCAAAGGTGAATAGCTATGTGTGGAAAAGATTTATATATATTCAGGAATAGCTACAGCTGATAAAGAACAGTAGGAAAAGCAGTTGAATATATCCCCCAAAAATAAAAATAAAAAACTCTTCAAGAAAAAAGGGAAAAAAAGGAAGAAAGAGAAAAAACCTAAAATAATTTTTTTTTTTAACAGGAAACACAAAGAGGAAAACTCCACAGCACCACAAAAGGCTAATAAGGAGGTAGAATAATGTAGGGGGAATAAACTGTGTGATTTTTAAGGAAAAAAAAATCTTAAAATGAATTTTTTTTTTTAACAAGGAAAACTTCACAGCACTGGAAAAAGCTAACGTAATGGCAGAAATGTGTTGGGGAATAAGCAGTGTGATTTAAAAAAAGAAAGAATCTTAAAATGACCTTTTTAAAAACAAATATATATAACATGGAAAACAAAGAGTTGAGAACTCCACAGCACTGCTAAATGCTAGTGTGAAGGTGGAGATATGTTGGGGGGGAATAAACAGTGTGATTTATAAAAGAAAAAAAAGAAGAGAAAAAATGCAAAAGGAAAAATATTTTTTAAAGGGTTTTCAAAGCCGTAGTTCTCGGTTGTGGAGTGTGACCCTGTGGATGAGCGCTTGGGTAGTGTCTTGTGATATTTCCCTGGTTGGGAGAGCTTGTGCCTGTGTTCTGGTTGATGGAATTGGATCTCCTCTCTCTGAAAGGCAGTGTAGTGTCCAGTAGTAGGTTCTGGAGTGTCTATGGGTTCAGCACGCCTTTGGGCAGTGGTTCCAGCTTTCGCGGTAGGCGCACCTATTTCCGCAGCTGCTTCCAAGTGGCGTTCTCAGCATAAGTGCAGTGCCGCCAGTCACCTCCTGGGCCCTGGGATCATTGCCGGGGCTTCTGTTCCCCTGTCCCGCCCGGCGCTGCTGGCCGAAACTTGCTAAGTAGGTGCTTGTGTAGACCCTATGCCTCGCGACGACTTGCCTGGGCTTCCCTCAGCCCCGAAGCTCACGCTCTGGGTCGCAGGGCTGTGAGCACTTGACTCGGTTCCCGAGGTCCGCGCTCCGTGCGCACTTGTTTCACTCCCCGGGCCGGTCTCCGCATCGCTGGGCGGTGCGAGCTTGTTTCGGCTCCCCATGCCCACCCTCTGCATCACGGGGTTTATGTGCACTTGTTTCATCTCTCCGCCTGCATTCTTTATCACGGGTTATTTGTTCTTCTTTCCGCTGGGCTGGGTGTTCTCCATTTTTAAGTAACATAATCCAATAAAAAAACTGGAATACAGAAAAATCGTGTTGAGGACAAGAATAAATATTTCAGCTATTATCAACTGAGCGCATATGATAGAGTGTAGTATTGGGTATATTTTTCCATCTGTTGTTCTCAACCTAGCATTCAGAGATATATACTCACTCATTCAGTGAGTATAGAAACAGTGCGCATGACATATAATAATGTACCTTAGTCATGAGTGTTGATTATAAATCACCAAGTAAACAGATCTTCTAGCATAGGTTTGGGTGCCATTAAGTGAATCTGCTTCTTAACTCTATTTTATCCCAATGGCAGGTTTGTCTATTCCATACTGTTTCACAGTATGCCTTGATACAGGGCACATTATGGACCTTGTATTATTTTTGGCAGATGCCAGAATTAGAGCTATTACTTCTCCTTCTCTGGACTACACACACTGATTCCTTTTTATAGATGCAATAAGATGGAAATTGCACAATCCCAGAACACAGACACTAGTCAGAGTTTTAATATCCCTTTATTTTTTTATCAAGTAGAATGCCAGATAATACTAGTACAGCCGCTATGGAAAACAGTGTGGAGATTTCTTAAAAAACTGGAAATAGAACTGCCATATGACCCAGCAATCCCACTCCTGGGCATACACGCTGAGGAAACCAGATCTGAAAGGGACACGTGCACCCCAATGTTCATCGCAGCACTGTTTATAATAGCCAGGACATGGAAGCAACCTAGGTGCCCATCAGCAGATGAATGGATAAGGAAGCTGTGGTACATATACACCATGGAATATTACTCAGCTGTTAAAAATAATTCATTTGAAACAGTCCTAATGAGATGGATGAAACTGGAGCCCCTTATACAGAGTGAAGTAAGCCAGAAAGATAAAGAACATTACAGCATACTAACACATATATATGGAATTTAGGAAGATGGTAATGATAACCCTATATGCAAAACAGAAAAAGAGACACAGAAATACAGAACAGACTTATGAACTCTGTGGGAGAATGTGAGGGTGGGATATTTCAAAAGAACAGCATGTATACTATCTATGGTGAAACAGATCACCAGCCCAGGTTGGATGCATGAGACAAGTGCTCGGGCCTGGTGCACTGGGAAGACTCAGAGGAATCGGGTGGAGAGGGAGGTGGGAGGGGGGATCGGGATGGGGAATACGTGTAAATCTATGGCTGATTCATATCAATGGATGACAAAACCCACTGAAATGTTGTGAAGTAATTAGCCTCCAACTAATAAAAAAATAAATAAATTTAAAAAAATAAAAAATAAAATGACAACAGGCATTAAAAAAAAAAAAATACTGATGTATGTCTTTCTCTTCTTCCAACTCTCCACTGAAGGTGAGATTCCTCAACAATCGGAACTGCTCTGAGTCTCAGAGCTAGCACTGATCTCTCACTGATCTCAAAAGTATCCATGTTGAGGGGAACACCAGAAACAACAGGGAAATTTTTCACCCTGCAACTAAGTTTTTGCAGGCACGGCTGAGCGACTGAATTACAGGGAGTTTTCTAATCTATGAACATAGTATGTATCTTTATTTACTAAAAGTTTCTTAATTTTTCCAAAGTTGTCTATAAAATTTCTTGCAAGCTTGTTACTAGGTGCATTATTCTATTTATGCTTGTTTTGAATGGGATATTTTCTTCTAACACATTTACTGACTGGCTGTTAATTATGCATGGGAAAATATTATTTTTGTTCTGTTTGGGTTGTTTTTGTTTTTTTTTTTGGCCGTAGTCTTTTGGAGAATAATTTTATTGAAGAACATTTTATTTGCAGAAAAACATATGGCTCAGTACAGTTTCATAAACTCAATACTGCACCGAGGGCGAAAAAGGTACTTCTTCTGTTCTCCTTTTCCACCACTGCCTCCACCCAAATAACTGCTATCCCAACACTAAAACCATAGAACGACTTTGCCTGTTTTTGAATTCTTATAAATAGAATCTTACATTATGAACTCTTTTTTGTCTGGCTTCTTTTATCCCATGTTATGTTTGCAAGATTCATCCTTATCCTGTATAACTGACATTTGTACATTCTTATTGCTGAATAGAATTTTTTTTACTAATATACCACAATTTGGTTGTCCACCCTATTTTTATGGGCATTGGGTAGTTTGAGGCTATTACAAATAGCACTTCTATGAACATTCTTCAACATGTCTTTTGAACTTATTTATGCATTTTTTGTTGGTTTCACACCTAGGAATGGAATAGCTTAGTCACAGATTTAAAAGGTACTGCCAAACAGATGTCTACAGTAGTTGAACCAATTTATAGTACCACCAGCAGTGTATGAGAGTTCCAGTTTAATTTAGTACAAAACCCATCAGTTGTTCTGCACCCAGCTGACACTTGGTATCCTGCCCCCTTTTCTAGTCACTTACTGTAGTTGTGTGTGTAGTACTATCACACTGTGGCTTCAATTTTGATCTTCTCTGATGGCATTGTACAGCAGACAGGGAGCAAGACCATCCCCAAGAAAAGAAATGCAAAACAGCAAAATGATTGTCTGAGGAGGCCTTACACATAGCTGTGAAAAGAAGAGAAGTGAAAAGCAAAGGAGAAAAGGAAAGATATACCCATATGAATGCAGAGTTCCAAAGAATAGCAAGGAGAGATAAGAAAGCCTTGCTCAGCGATCAATGCAAAGAAATAGAGGAAAACAGTAGAATGGGAAAGACTAGAGATCTCCTCAAGATAATTAGAGATACCAAGGGAACATTTCATGCAAAGATGGGCTCAGTAAAGGACAAAAATGGTATGGACCTAACAGAAGCAGTAGATATTAAGAAGAGGTGGCAAGAATACAAAGAAGAATTATACAAAAAAGATCTTCACGACCCAGATAATTGCGATGGTGTGATCACTCACCTAGAGCCAGACATCCTGGAATGCGAAGTCAAGTGGGCCTTAGGAAGCATCATTATGAACAAAGCTAGTGGAGGTAATGGAATTCCAGTTGACCTATTTCAAATCCTAAAAGATGATGCTGTGAAAGTGCTGCACTCAATATGCCAGCAAATTTGGAAAACTCAGCAGTGGCCACAGGACTGGAAAAGGTCAGTTTTCATTCCAATCCCAAAGAATGCTCAAACTACCACACAATTGCACTCATCTCACATGCTAGTAAAGTAACGCTCAAAATTCTCCAAGCCAGGCTTCAAGAATACGTGAACCATGAACTCCCAGATGTTCAAGCTGGTTTTAGAAAAGGGAGAGGAACCAGAGATCAAATTGCCAACATCCACTGGATCACTGAAAAAAGAAGAGCGTTCCAGAAAAACATCTATTTCTGCTTTATTGACTATGCCAAAGCCTTTGACTGTGTGGATCATTACAAACGGTGGAAAATTCTGAAAGAGCTAGGAATACCAGACCGCCTGACCTGTGTCTTGAGAAATCTGCATGCAGGTAAGGAAGCAACAGTTAGAACTGGACATGGAACAACAGACTGGTTCCAAATAGGAAAAGGAGTATGTCAAGGCTGTATATTGTCACCCTGCTTATTTAACTTATATGCAAAGTACATCATGAAAAATACTGGGCTGGAAGAAGCACAAGCTGGAATCAAGATTGCTGGGAGAAATATCAATAACCTCAGATATGCAGATGACACCACCCTTTTGGCAGAAAGCGAAGAACTAAAGAGCCTCTTGATGAAAGTGAGAGAGGAGAGTGAAAAAGTTGGCTTTAAAGCTCAACATTCAGAAAACTAAGATCATGGCATCTGGTCCCATCACTTCATGGCAAATAGATGGGGAAACAGTGGCTGCTTTATTTTGCTGGGCTCCAAAATCACTGCAGATGGTGATTGCAGCCATGAAATTAAAAGACACTTGACCCTTGGAAGGAAAGTTATGACCAACCTAGACAGCATATTAAAAAGCAGAGACATTACTTTGCCAACAAAGGTCCATCTAGTCAAGACTATGGTTTTTCCAGTGGTCATGTATGAATGTGAGAATTGGACTATAAAGAAAGCTGAGCCCCTAAGAATTGATGCTTTTGAACTGTGGTGTTGGAGAAGACTCTTGAGAGTCCCTTGGACTGCAAGGAGATCCAACCAGTCCATCCTGAAGGAGATTAGTCCTGGGTGTTCATTGGAAGGACTGATGCTGAAGCTGAAACTCCAATACTTTGGCCACCTGATGCAAAGAACTGACTCTTTAGAAAAGTCCCTGATGCTGGGAAAGAGTGAAGGTGGGAGGAGAAGGGGACGACAGAGGATGAGATGGTTGGATGGCATCACCGACTCGATGGACATGAATTTGAGTAAACTCCAGGAGTTGGTGATGGACAGGGAGGCCTGGCGTGCTGCAGTCCATGGGGTCGTAGAGTCGGACACAACTGAGCAACTGAACAACAACATTTTTCTTATTGCTTTATAGGAGTTTTTTTAAAATACATCCTGGATATGAGTCCTTTGTCAGATTTATGTATTGTCGAAAACTTCTCCTACTGAGAATTCTTTAATGGTGTCTTATAGTGTGATTTATCATTTTTCTTTATGGTTATTGCTTTTTGTAATGAATTTAAAATTTTTGTCTACTCCAAGTTTATGATGATTCTCAAGCTATTAATTACTAGATGCCATTCCTCTTTCTGGCCACTTCATTTAACCTTCGGTTCCAATAATTAGGATGTGAGATTCATTTTTGTCTTTTTAGTTAGGTAATCATTTGAAGTAATTGGCTGTTTTAGGTCTTGCTTTTCATATAAGTCAAGAAGTAACCAAAACATATGATTACATGAACATAAACAATATAAGATTGATTGCTTTAAATACCAAGAAATTCCAAGATAGGGCGGCAACAGGTACAGCACATCAAGTTCCTGTTCTGCTTCAATGAAAGGCTTCTCTGCTTTGTTATCCTCTTATGTTGACTTCATCCTCAGGTTGCTAGCCAGATGCTGCACTGAGCCCTAGTTTGCTAAGAAATATGCAAGGAAGCTCGGCTTCCCAGGCAGCTCAGAGGTAAAGAATATGCCTGTAATGCAGGAGCCACAGGAGACCCGGTTTGATCCCTGGGTGGGGAAGATCTCCTGGAGAAGGGCAAGGCAACCCACTCCTGTATTCTTGCCAAGGACAGAGGAACCTTGTGGGCTACAGTCCACAGGGTTGCAGAGAGTCAGACGTGACTGGAGTGACTGAGCACGCACATACAGGGAAGCCTGGCATGTCGCCCTCCATGGGGTCACCGAGAGTCAGACAATGAACACACGCACGTAGGAAATATGTCATCATGACTGAATGTTAATTATTATCAGATGTTTCTATTGCAGTGGTTGAGTTAATACTGTTTTATTCCTTTAACGTGTTGACTAATATACCAAATCTATTTTCTAGTTTTGAACCATCCTTGAATTTCTCAGGTAAACATATTCTTAAATATCTTCTTTCAATCTCCTGGTGGATTCAATTTGCTAACATTTTATATAATATCTTGGATTCTTTGTTTAGAACAAAATAGGCCTATAATTTTATTTTCTTGTGTGATCTCCAGCTTAATTTGATATCAGGGTTAAGCCGAGTGGCTTAATTCCCCCTATTTTTCTGGGTCTTAGAGCAATTTGATACATTAGAAATTACAATTGATCCTCATTATCTGTGAATTCTGCATCTGTGAGTGCCTACCAGTTAAAATTGATTTGTAACCCCAAAATCAGCATTTGCAGCACTCTTGTGGGCATTTGTAGACAAATGCAGAGAGGTGAAATGTGTGAATCATCCTACAGGCACATTCCTAGCGGAAGTCAAACAAGGTGATGCTCTGCCTTCTTGACTCAGGGCTCCTACTGTAATCAAGTATCTTCTTCATGGCCTACTTAGCACCATGTCTTTTGCATTTCTGTGTTGTTGGTGGTGATTCTGCAGCTTAAAATGGTCTCCAAGCATAGTGCTGGCATGTTGTCTAAGTTCCTGAGCACAAGAAGGCTATGACATGCCTCGTGGAGAAAATTTGTATTTGAAATAAGTCTTGTTGAAGCATAACTTATTGTGCTGTTGGCCATAAGTCTAATGTTAATGAATCAACAATATCTATTAAGTAAAATGTTTTTAAACAGAAACATACATAAAACTAAGTTATGTATTGATCAATTGGTGAAAATGGGGCCAGAGGCTCACAAGACTAACTCTACATTTCCCCTAACAGCAATAATTCAGTGTTCACTAATTCAGTGTTAATAGTGACTTTTTAGAGCATAATTGCCACCAATAATGAGAACTGACTGTACCTATTGTTTGCAGAGTTGACAGTAGTGAGTTTATTGCCTTTTGTAGACACAGATCAGTAATGACCATTTTGCTTTCTTTTCTGGACTTGGTCTATTCAAGCATCCCACTGGGCCTATTTTAGTAATGTATACTTATTTAAAAAGTGTCTGTTTCATCTGATATCCACATTTACTGGTGTTCCTTTTTATAATATTTTATTCTCCTGTGTATGTTCCATTTTTATTACTAATCTTATTATTTGGGGGTTTCTCTTTTTCTTTGATATTTGTCAGTGTCTAACTTTGGTGTTTGCCTGTGAGTATTTTCAAATAATGAGGTCCTATTTTGCGATTACTTTGTTGTTTATTTTCCTTGATATTTTCTCATATCTTTATTAACTCCTTCCCGCTTTTTAAAGTTTGAAACTTAGTCCATTTGTCTTAATTATTTCTTATATTCTAAAATAAAATCATATATAATACTTTAAATTTTCCCTTGGCTTTCTCTTTGACTCTCTCATCCCATAATATTTTATATAAAATTTTTTGCTGCTATGTAGTTATAAAATATTTTGTAGCTTAATTTTTGTTTTCTTGAAACCAAGAGTTACTAGGAGTGTTTTTCCAGAGTACTAATTATTTTACATACCAGTTAATTAATTAATTTATAATTTTTCTGCACTGCCACCAGCAAATGTGGCTATATGGAGTTAACTACTAGAACTTGTATTTCTTGCTCTGGTGCTAGGCTGAACACAAAGCTTCTCAAAAAGGTCTTGAAATAATATTACTGTGCAGCAGGGCATCAGGGAACAGCTTGCATTGTTTTCAAAATTTCCCAAGCTACCTGCAAATGCTGTCTTCCTCTCCTCCTGGAAGGGGTTGCCAGGCCCCACCTGTATGACAGCTTGCCCTTCTTCTTTGATCTCCTCCCACCTCTAAGACCTAGAGGTGATCCCTTCCTCCAATACAGTTAGGAACTTACTTTTTATCTTATAAGCCTTTTCTACCGATATCTAATAATAAAAATTGACATTCATATTCCTAAACTCTGTTTTTATACATAAAAGAGAATTTGGGAATTTGAAGTCTGTTTTCTCTCCCACAAAACCCTGACCTTTAAAACTATTATCTTACTACAGACTCAAAAAACCTAATTTGAGGCTGAGCAATGTTAGAACCAGACATGAAACAATGGACTGGTTCAAAATTGGAAAATGTGTACGTCAAGGCTATATATTGTCACCCTGCATATTTAACTTATATGCAGAGTACATCAAGAGAAATGCCAGGCTGGATGAATCACAAGCTAGAATCAAGATTGCCAGGAGAAATATCATCAACCTCAGGTATGGAGATGACACCACCCTGATGACATAAAGTGAAGAGGAACTAAAGAGCCTCTTGATGAAGGTGAAAGAGGAGACTGAAAAACTGGCTTAAAACTCAACATTCAGAAAACAAAGATCGTGGCATCTGCTCCCATCACTTCATGGCAAATAGATTACAAAGCAATGGAAAAACAGTGACAGACTTTATTTTCTTGGGCTCCAAAATCTATGCAGATGGTAACTGCAGCCATGAAATTAAAAGACACTTGCTCCTTGGAAGAAAAGCTATGACCAAGGTAGACAGCATTTTAAAAAGCAGAGACACTTCTTTTCCTATCTGGATTCCTTTTATTTCTTTTTCTGCTCTGATTGCTGTGGCCAAAACTTCCAAAACTATGTTGAATAATAGTGGTGAGAGTGGGCACCCTTGTCTTGTTCCTGATTTTAGGGGAAATGCTTTCAATTTTTCACCATTGAGGGTAATGCTTGCTGTGGGTTTGTCATATATAGCTTTTATTATGTTGAGGTATGTTCCTTCTATTCCTGCTTTCTGGAGAGTTTTTATCACAAATGGATGTTGAATTTTGTCAAAAGGCTTTTTCTATATCTATTGAGATAATCATATGGTTTTTATCTTTCAATTAGTTAATGTGGTGTATTATATTGATTGATTTGCAGATATTAAAGAATCCTTGCATTCCTGGGATAAAGCCCACTTGGTCATGATGTATGATCTTTTTAATATGTTGTTGGATTCTGTTTGTTAGAATTTTGTTAAGGATTTTTGCATCTATGTTCATCAGTGATATTGGCCTGTAGTTTTCTTTTTTTGTGTGGCATCTTTGTCTGGTTTTGGAATTAGGGTGATGGTGGCCTCATAGAATGAGTTTGGAAGCTTACCTTCCTCTGCAATTTTCTGGAAGAGTTTGAGTAAGATAGGTGTTAGCTCTTCTCTAAATTTTTGGTAGAATTCAGCTGTGAAGCCATCTGGTCCTGGGCTTTTGTTTGCTGGAAGATTTCTGATTACAGTTTTGATTTTGTGCTTGTGATGGGTATGTTAAGATCTTCTATTTCTTCCTGGTTCAGTTTTGGAAAGTTATACTTTTCTAAGAATTTGTCTATTTCTTCCAAGTTGTCCATTTTATTGGCATAGAGCTGCTGGTAGTAGTCTCTTATGAGCCTTTGTATTTCAGTGTTGTCTGTTGTGATCTCTCCATTTTCATTTCTGATTTTGTTAATTTGGTTCTTCTCCCTTTGTTTCTTAATGAGTCTTGCTAATGGTTTGTCAATTTTGTTTATCTTTTCAAAAAACCAGCTTTTAGCTTTGTTGATTTTTGCTATGGTCTCTTTTGTTTCTTTTGCATCTATTTCTGCCCTAATTTTTAAGCTTTCCTTCTACTAACCCTGGGGTTCTTCATTTCTTCCTTCTCTAGTTGCTTTAGGTGTAGAGTTAGGTTATTTGTTTGACTTTTTTCTTGTTTCTTGAGGTAAGCCTGTAATGCTATGAACCGTCCCCTTAGCACTGCTTTTACAGTATCCCATAGGTTTTGGGTTGTTGTGTTTTCATTGTCATTCACTTTTATGCATATTTTGATTTCTTTTTTTATTTCTTCTATGATTTGTTGGTTATTCAGAAGCGTGCTGTTTCGCCTCCATATGTTTGAATTTTTGATAGTTTTTTTCCTGTAATTGAGATCTAATCTTACTGCACTGTGGTCAGAAAAGATGACTGGAATGATTTCAATTATTTTTAATTTACCAAGGCTAGATTTATGGCCCAGGATGTGATCTATTCTGGAGAAGTTCTGTGTGCACTCGAGAAAAAGGTGAAATTGATTGTTTTGGGGTGAAATGTCCTATAGATATCAATTAGGTCTAGCTGGCCCATTGTGTCATTTAAAGTTTGTGTTTCCTTGTTAATTTTCTGTTTAGTTGATCTATCCATAGTTGTGAGTGGGGTATTAAAGTCTCCCACTATTATTGTGTTACTGTTAATTTCCCCTTTCATACTCGCTAGCATTTGCCTTACATATTGTGGTGCTCCTATGCTGGGTGCATATATATTTATAATTGTTATATCTTCTTCTTGGATTGATCCTTTGATCATTATGTAGTGTCCTTCTTTGTCTCTTTTCACATCCTTTATTTGAAAGTCTATTTTATCTGATATGAGTATTGTGACTCCTGCTTTCTTTTGGTTTCTATTTGTGTGAAATCTAAAGTCCTAACAAGAATTGATCTGTTAACAAATAGATCCAAAGGGGCTAACAGGGTTGATGTGGCTGTATCATGGGAAATAATGAGTCATGGAAAATTATGAATGAAAAACAAGTGTAATCAATATATGACAATAGATGTGAGGGGAAGGTGGTAATGGTTGCAAGGCACTGAGTCCTTTGTTTCACATCATGACTGATGGAGTTTCGGGCACGGCTACCCCCAAACCAGCACCTTGACATATTGTTTTAAGCTGATGGAGTGTGAGGAAACAGTAGGTGCAGGGAAGACTCTCTGGCCTCCTTCCCTTGCCTGTCTCACTGACGGAGGTCACAGCATCATGTAAGAGGCGCCCTCCCTGTATCCGGAGTGAGGAGAGGAGCATCCTTATCACTCGAGATGGAAAGCATCCCACCCAACAGGCCTGGCCAAGTCCCCCAGTTACTGCATTCAGCTCATGCTCTTCACCTAATCCTGTATGTTCTGCAAAGTCACTGCAGTCATGTCTGACTCTTTGCAACCCTGTGGGCTATAGCCCTCCAGGCTCCTCCGTCCATGGGATTCTCCAGCAAGAATACTGGAGTGGGTTGCCGTGTCCTCCTCTGGGGGATCTTCCTGACCCCGGGATCGAACCCACGTCTCTTACGTCACCTGCATTGGCAGGCGGTTCTTTACTACTGGCACCACCTGGGAAGCCCTCGCTTCATCATATCTCTCTATCGCATCTCTCTTCATCCAGTCTGGTATAAAAGCACTCCATTTGGGACTTCCCTGGTGGGACAACGGTTAGGAATCCACCTGCCAATTCAGGGGACATGGGTTCGATCCCTGGTCCAGGAAGATTCCACATGCCACTGAGCAGTTAAGCCCTGGCACCACAAATACAGAACCTGTTCTGTACTGAAGCCCACGAGCCCATGAGCCCACGAGCCTGTGTCCCACAGCAGGAGAAACCACCACAATGGAAACCTCACACACCACAACTAGAGAGTAACCCCCGCTCACTGCAGCTAAAGAAAGCCCACAAGCAGCAACAAAGACCCAAAGCAACCAAAAATAAATAAAGAATAAATTATTTTTAAGGAAAAAAAAAAAAGCAGAGACAGTACTTTGCCAACAAAGGATTTTAGTGTATGGTCAAAGCTGTGGTTTTCCCAGTAGTCATGTATGGATGTGAGAATTGGACCATAAAGAAAGCTGAGTGCTAAAGAAATGGTGCTTTTGAACTGTGGTGTTGGAAAAGACTCTTGAGAGTCCCTTGGACTGCAAGGAGATCAAACCAGTCAATATTAAAGGAAATCAGTCCTGAATATTCATTGGAAGGAACAATGCTGAAACTGAAACTCCAATACTTTTGCCTCTCGATGAGAAGAGCCAACTCATTAGAAAAGCCCCTGATGCTGGGAAAGATAGAAGGCAGGAGGAGAAAGGGGTGACAGAGGATGAGATGGTTGGATGGCATCACTGACACAATGGGCATAAGTTTGAGCAAGTTCCAGGAGTTGGTGATGAACAGGGAAGCCTGGAATGCTGCAGTCCATGAGGTCACAAAGAGTTGGACACGGCTGAGTGACTGAACAACACCAGCAAATTACTTTATTGCCCTAGAAGACATATATTTAGGCCCTGAAGCACTGAAACCCATTGATTCAATGGAACGGAAATCACATGGCATAATGATTTAAAGGGAATTAAAAATACCCTGACTTAACATTTTAAAAAATACTCAACTGACTGATTGATTTGTTTTTTTGTGTGGTCCAACTGGCCTGAATTTCATTTAGCAGCTTACAGTAACTAGCTGTGGTAAATTATTTCTTCACCATTCTTCCACCCCACTCCCCTTAGCTGAGATGCATTTTTAGCAGAGAAACTTCCCAGTGTCCCCAGCTTGGAGTTTGGCCAGGTGATTTGCTTTGACTAATGAAACATGAGAGGACTTCTGTGTACTACTCTGAACCAGACTTTGTATATTTGTGGCTTGGTTTGCCCTCTCATATTCTTGCAATCCTCCATGAAGAGATTGTCCCAGGACATCAGTTTCTTCATTCTGAATCCCAGAATAAGAAGACATATGGAACAGACTTGAATCTAACCCATATCCTGCTGCCAAGCCCAGCCAAACCCAGCTGAGTCACAACCCAATCCACAGATCAGTGAGCAAGAAACCAACATTTGTTGTTAGAAGTCAACAGAGATTTGGGGTGTTGTTTGTTCTATAGCATTATTTCAGTATAAAGCTCACTAATTCAGTAATCTTGTAGTAAATTATTCTTGCATGCTCTATATTTTATATAAATCATAGTAGACAATTCAAATTATATATCTGATTCTCCAATTTAATCAAGTCTCCATATGAACAAGCAAAAAAGAAAAAGTTTGTACCACGTAGCTTCGTAGCCACATTTGGGTGGATGCAATGGAAATATACCTGCGTCCCATTAGATTAGAAATATTTCAGTTGGTTTCTACTAGTAGGTCAGGAACCTAGCAAGGTCTTCAAATATGCAAGGCCTCCTACCATGCACCTTAGAGTGCAGCCGCTCTTACAGGCTTTACATTGGCGCAGAATAACACCCCAGCCAGGGAGAGGATAGAGGACAACAACTTCTCATGACCAGCTGTTCATTTGCATAACTCCAGCACAAGGGTGACATCCTATCAATGTGATGATGAGCTGGAATAGGGATGAATTTCAATATTCACATATTACCGTGGGTATCTATCTCCCCCACCTTAAGCTGACATCTGTGATGGCCTTTCTGAATAACTCAGGGCATCAGAGGGTTGCTCTCTCCCATAAGCCAAGATAGCTTTGGCAAACACATCTGTATAATGTGTGCGCTGGGCACATTTCCTTGTTGAATTATTCAACTAAATCTGATAATGAGAGCACATTGACACAGTTAAACACTCAGGTGAATAAAGGATTCACTTTGAAGTGCAGACATTTTTGGAGTCGTCTGTGTTTTAACAAGTGATGATTCTTACTACCCTCATCCAGGGAAGAAGAAACTTAAGAAAAGGTAAACTAGAGTTGAGCATGCTGGAGGCTTTTTCTGGCATGATTTCAGGGAGATGAAAGGTGGAGCCAGTTTCCAGTATTCATCTGAGCCATCAGTCTTTTTTGAATAAATGTAATGAATTTTAAGAGATGGGAAAATGAGACTCAGTTCTTAAGTGAATCTTATTCCTTCCTCTGAACTCCAATGGGACATAGAGAGATGAACACAAGTACTGGTATCAACACATCTGATTTCTGATCCTCCCTCTGTAAAGCCCCTCATGCACAACCTTTCAAAAACCTTGGGCTTTTTTCATCTCAAAGCTCACTCTGTAAAATGGGAGAAAATTGACTGACTCCCCCATTGTTACCACAGTAAGTACAAAGCATCAACAAAAGTTTTGCAAATACAAGGCTATCCAGAAATACAAATTTGGGTAATGGTTGTATTTAAATATGATGCATACAGTGTAAAGCATCTGACAGTCATGCTGGCTGTTTCCACAATAAGGACATCATCACTGACAGTGACTTGGCACTTGGCAAACGACACCTTGTATTTTTATTAGTGTTCTTGTCTCTCCAACTGGTCTGCATATCCTTACAAATAAGGACGATTCCTCAACTCTCTTTTAATATTCATAACTGAGTACATTATGGAAAACACAAGGGAGGTGATCATTGATTGTATCCTGAAGTGTTAGCCATTCAGTTGTGTCCAACTCTTTGTGACCCCATGGTCTGTAGCCCACCAGGCTCCTCTGTCCTTGGAACTCTCCAGGCAAGAATACTGGAGTGGGTTGCCATTCCCTTCTCCAGGGCATCTTCCCAACTCAGGGATCAAACCTGAGTCTCCTGCATTGCAGGCAGACTCTTTACCAACTGAGCCACCAGGGAAGCCCTGATTGTATAATAAAAGTAGTTGAGAGTTGCTATTTATTGATTCTCTTCCATGTGCCAGACCCTGCAATAGGCATTTAACATATACTGTCTCTGATTCATACAACTGTACGATAACTCCAAAGGAAAAGAATTATCCCCATCTTACAGATCAAGAAACTGAGGATCAGACAGATTATGAGACTAAGTCAAGGTATACTGCTAGTTTAATTAAGAATGACTCTGCATGTAATGAATAAAACATTTTAAGTAAGTAGATGGTCATAGTTAATTGTGTAGAAAAGCAAGAACTAAAATAAAGTATTACTAATAGTTGCTGACCTAGTTCACTGTTCTTATCAACTATTCAGTGTCTGCTAGGATCAGAGAACTTACTTAACCTCTGAAACCCAAGCTTTATATCAGTGTCTAGAGAAGAATGTAAATTGTGCAAATGCTCATTTCTTAACAGAGAAATAAGTTCAGTTGCCTAAGATGTCTGGTCTAAGATGTCTTTCTTTCCAAATGATTATATCTAACTTAATGAAGTGATATTTGTTTGTCAAAATGTCATGCTTACTTGTCCTTGAAAACACATATAGCCAGTCATATCTATATTTTACACACTATTTCCCCCATATTATATGCTCAAGGAGAAAACTGTAAAAGCAAGACGAGAGAGAGAATTTGTAAAAGTTGGGTGTTCATTCTCCGGTGACCTCCACATGATCGTAATCCAATACTGTGGATGAGTCATGTCAATGAGTCTCGTCCTTACAGTATCTCTTTCACGATCAGGAAAGAACCACTTAGCTAACCGCTCTCTTTTTGCCTCTGAGGCAATGAGAACCTAGACAGATGAAGTGACCAGACTGCGGTCAGTTGGCCTGGGTCTGAGTTACAATTAGAATCCAGGCTTTCTTTCCATTCCCCCAACCCCAAATTTCCAAATTACACTTTTAAAAGTATACTATCCTTTTCTCGTAATAATAATTAAGAAATATAAGCTTAAGAAACACCTAGTTTTCTTCAGTCTTGAATTAGCCAGTGACTTGAATAGTAAGCCTTCAAAAACATACAGTAAATCCAATTTTAAAAAATCAACTCTGCTCAGCCCCAGCTTCAAGGAGCACAGGGAACCTTTCCTTATTTACAAAAACCTTCACATTTCTTGTTGCATTTCATTCTCACTGCAATCCTGTGAGCTGCTATTATGATCTTGATTTTGTAGGTGAGGAAACTGTTGGTCAAGAGAGACTAAATCATTCCGCTGGTGGGTGGCAGAGCCAGACTCTAAATTGGCTGCATAGCTTTGACTTCCTCGATGCCTCCCTTTCAACACAATTCCTGATTCTTCTCATGGAAAAGTTGTCTAACTGTCTCCCAGTGAGTTCAAGCGTCCCTTCGCAGGGGAGAGAGTTTTGGCCAAGAGTGGGGGCCAGGCCAGGGACTATGCTCTCAGCCCTACACCCTTTTTGGTGTAGCCACGTTCATCAGTGGAATATGAGCAGAAGCGTTCTGTGTCAGAAGCAGATGTGCCTTTACACACTTCTCCTTTCCCATCCTCTGGCGTGTGTTGCTGTCTGGGGCGTCCTTGGAAGGCACGTGCTGAAGACGGCAGAGCTGCTGACCCAGGGTCCCTAACAGTGGAACAACTGTGCCTTAATCTGTAAGCAAAAAAAGAAAAAAATGTTTCTTGGGAAAACCAATGACATTGCAACCTAGCTAACAGTACCCTAGCAAAAGGAGTATACTTTTTATTGGAGAAGAGGATTAAGATTTCTGTTACTTCTTATCACTATAAATACTTGTTTGCTAAATTCACTGACTTTAACGTTACAAAATGGAAATGACTCTCCCAAGTCATTTCCCAATGACTTCCTTTCTGTCCCTTGATTTTCTCTTAGTTAAACCTTCATGATAATTACTGGGCTTCCCAGGTGGCACTAGTGGTAAAGAATCTGTCTGTTAATGCAGGAGACGCAAGAGACGTGGGTTCAGTCCCTGGGTCGGGAAGAACCCCTGGAGGAGGGTATGGCAATCACTCCAGTGTTCTTGTCTGTAAAATCCCATGAACAGAGGAGCCTGGCGGGTTACAGTCCATGGAGCTGCAAAGACTCAGATGTGACGGGGCACACAATGATAAGCACGATCCTATATTTCTATGTATGGTACTCAAAGTAGGTATGATACACAGACTGAAGCAGCTGGGCACTCAAACCCGAGTGCCATAAAAGCACATTTATAGCATAGCTATTTGTAAAATAAATAGATACCTGACAAAATTTTTTCTTAAAGCCTCCCTTCTTTTAAACCCTTTCAAGCACTCCCCATCTTCAAAAACATTTTTGAGGAAAATTTACATCTCTGACTGGGCAGGGAGAGGTGGTCTGGAATGAATCAGCAAGGATTTATTGTTTTCTAGGAATATAGTTCACACAAGGGCTTTCTTGCTGGTTGACAGCCCTGAGCCTTACCACTGCGGATGCTCCCTTGGCAACACACAGGACCTGTTGTCTGGGCACTGGTTCCAAAATGTGGCCTAAAATTTATGCCGCGACCTCACATCGCCCACATTTCCCTACCACACAGTGGGTCTGAGGCCTTCACTCCTTTCATCCTCTTGATGTGGTTGCTCCAGGAGTGAGGAGTGGGAGAAATGATGGTTTTGAAAAAGGTACCTCGAAAAATTATTTTGACAATTCCCTCCTCCACTCTAAGCTTTCAACTTTCTCTCTCTCCCCACCATGTCAAAGTATTGCTCCTCTCAATATGTCAAGTCTAAAACCTGAATCAAAAATCTGAAAAAAAAAGGAAAGTTTTGCCAACAAAGCAGTCCCTACAGCAAATGATAAATACCTCAAGCGCTTTTTGGAAAAAAAAAAAAAAAAATCCTGAAAGCAGAGTTTGGTCACTGGAGTAAATCCCCATAGAAAAAGAAATAAATCTCTGTGACATGTGCTAATGTACACCATTTCCCTTAAACACCTCTTCCTGTCCACTTTCCACACCTCCTTCCCCCTTTTCCCAATGCTGCTTTTGTTCTGTGTCTTTTGGCCTTCAGGGGACAGCTTAGCCAGCAGATGGTACCAGGAAAACTGAGGGTATTGCATGCAGCTGCATGTAAGCATATTGGTGAATTAAAATTCCAGGTCTAGGATCTGAAATAAAAATCATTGCGAGCAAAAAGATGGATGATTTTTTTCCCATGCCTTATTCATTCATGTGCACAATAAGAATTTACCATTCACCTATGGTGTCAGTACTGTTTAAGGCAATGGAGACATAAAAAGAAAAGATGTGATCTCTGTTTCCTTAGCCAGGTACATGTTATAAGTTTAGGAATCCCAAACAAACTATACAACTAAAACATAAAGATTGAGAGATTCAACTAACTAAACAGAAAAGACCCACACGTTGAAACGCATCACACATGAGTCAGGAAAAGTGCTCTTGTTTTGTTTGTTTGACTGTTTGTTTGTAGGAGGACTATCCTAGAATGGATTATCAGGAATCACATGTTATATGACAGGTGACATATAACACCTGAAGAGACATCTTTGGTCTGCAAACATTTTGAGTCAGACTAACTATAGCCCGGAGTTCAGATTTGTTCTCCTCCACCCAAGGGATGGATATGGACGCTAGGGAGAGTCTAGTGGAGATGCACAGAAGAGAGGAAGGCTGCAAAAGAAGGTGCTGGAGATGCTGATGGAAGCAATAGAAGGCTCCATCCTCGCTGGCTTCACATTCAGCTCTACCATGACTCACAGCATGTTCCCCCGAGCAAGTCCCAAAGGGACTGTCCAGATTGAACTTCCACTGTGAAACTTCCACTCTTCTCTGGCTCTTTTGCTGTCAAAAGGGGCCAACCCAGAGTTGCCCAATAAGTCACCTTGAACTACACCTGCTTTGCATTATTGCCTCATGTTTCTCTTCCCTGGAGATTCTTCAGCCATCTGGACCACGTTGTGGCATGACACACTTCTCATTTTCTCCACAAACATCCCTGATTGAAGGCAGATGACACCTGACCTCCAGCTCACCTTAGGAATCTGTGCTAAGTCTGGCCAAACACAACTAGGTTATAGTGTGGCTGTTATTCCTATCTTCCAACTCTGTGGGTCACAGGTTATTTTATAGAACTCCAGCTATTGTACAGGGAGATCACAACCAGATTGAAATACTGTTTAAGTCAAACATCTAGATAATTAGACCATAAGTCCAACTATTAAGAAAAGTCACCCCTTTAGAAATCCTTAGGAATAGACTAGACATTCACCTGCCTTGGATGTTTAAATATACTTCTATATAGAAGACGATTTTTTGATATTTCAACACTCTAACCATATAGCCCAAATACATTAACATTTATTAACATTTAATAACATATGTTAAATATGTTTATTACCATTTAATAACATATCACTTTTAACATTAACACATAATAACATATGTTAACATTTCTCTAGTTTTTACTTCCTCTTTGGTCCATGTGTTTGGGAATGAAAGGAAGAAAGTGAAGAAAGAAAGTGAAGTCGCTCAATCGTGTCCGACTCTTTGCAACCCCATGGACTGTAGCCTACCAGACTCCTCCATCTATGGGATTCTCCAGGCGAGAATACTAGACTGGGTTGCCATTTCCTTCTCCAGGGGATGGGAATGAAAGGGAGGTGGAAAATCTGCCCATAAATTATAGCTACTGTATAGCTCTTCCATGGGGCTGAAAGTGACCCAGTAATTTTTAAGTCTGATTAACTCTTGCCCCATTTAAATGTATTACACTGGTTTGAATGAGATCCATTGGCTTGATGCTTTTGGCATCGCCTTCAGTTTCTTCCATCACCGTCATTATCATTGAACTATACTGTGTTCTCTCTCTATGATAGGTTCTGTGCTAAGCGCTTTACACACATCATCTATTAGAAATCTCACCACAATGCTATTAGGTGGGTACTATTAGTGCCCCCATTTTGCATACAAGCAAACTGAGACTAAGAGAGATTATGTGACTTGCCCACTGGTAATAAAGATATCTATTTTTTTTTTTTTGTCTAAATAACCTAAGGCATTTGATAAGGAATAACTTTTATGACTTGAAACCTCATATTTCCTGGGTGATTTTTACATTTCTTGCTTTTATTTCAAGTGAATGAAACCTACGCATCCCCTTAGTCTTAAAGTATCTCTCTCTGCTACTCTCTCCTCTCTGCTTCTGGGATCTGCTCTCTTTTCCTCTCTTCTACTTACTCTCCTCTCTCAATCACACTTCTGTCCTCATCGCCCCCATATGTAGGGCTTCTATGCAACTTTCCTTCCACCTTTCTCCTCTGCCTACTTGCAAGAAGTGCAAATCACAAGGCATGGCTGCAGAGAAGCACTCTCCCATACAGGCCCATAGCAGAGAGCTTTTATTTGCAAGAAGTCTGAAAGGCTTTAACACAGAAAGAGAATTTTCCCCTGCTCTCGAAAATTATTGGGCAAGTTTCCAAACTCCCACTGTAGTAGGAAAAAAAAATCCAACTATCTGGAGCATTTTATGCACCTGACACCATCATGTTAGTGGCATCAGATTACATGCTCAGTACAGACTTCTGCCACATGCTGTTGCAATTAACCACACGGGAATGTGCAGGCCAGGACCCCTCACAGTTATTCAATCATTGCCATAGTACAACATACAGAGCAGTGAGCACTAATAATGCTCTTGGAACATAATGCTATATTTCATTAGGAAATGAAATTGTGACTTTCCTGGGAGTGACAGCTCTGGTAGGAGGAGATGATGGCCCGGATTTCTACTTATCACCAGAGCAACGACTCTAATCCTCCAGCTCCATGTCAGGTCTTTGATAAAGAACCTCCAAGGAAACTTCAAGATGGTTTGATTGGCTGAAAACAGTGTTTAGATTTTAGATGCCTGATCAGTCATGAGAACTCACTTAAGGGATAGGTATTAGGAATTCACTAGTCCTTAATGCAGACATTGCATTGAAACCAAGAGAGGTCAGTTCAGTTGAAAATGCCTGTGGTACCTGCCCCAAGACACCTAAAATACTGTAGCATCTAAGAACTCTGCTTCTGGACTTTACTCCCTACTGCCATCTCTTCCAGGGACACCTGCACCCTCAAGCTCCTCCCAGGCTAGTAGGGACTCCAGGCCATGTCTTCCTTCTCTGTGAAGAGTTCCAGATCTGTACCTACCCTCCTCCCTGCCTCCTAACACCTGTACCTGTTAAAGGCCTTATTCTGAACATGTGCTTCTGACTTGGTTTTAGAACTGCTACCATCTAACTACCGAAACAGAAATTTGAAGATATTATTTTCTGACTGATACTATCTTCTATTTTAATCACAATGGGGTATATTGACTAACAGTGCTGCTTAACAGTAATTAGAAAATAGGACAAAAAAGCAACACTTTAGAAGTCCTATAATGGAGTCCTTTCTTTCGTCTCCTGATCCGCTAAAGGCTTTGCATAGCCTTCAAAATATGTATGATTTTAGTCCTGCAGAGAAAATCTGTCCTGTGCAACTATGATCTAATCAATGGCAATTGTGAAACTGCGGCTTCAAGAAGAGGCACTGGGCTTCCCTTGGCAGTGCAGTGGCTGGGAGTCCACCTGCCAATGCAGGGGACACAGGTTTGACCCCTGGGCTGGGACGATCTCACATGCTGCGGAACAGCTAAGCCCACTCACCACAACTACTGAGCCTGCTTGCTCTAGAGCCCATGTTCCGCAACAAGAGAAGTCACTTTCATAAGACCGTGCACCACAACTAGAACATCGCCTCCACTCTCCACAACTAGAAAGTCTGTGTGCAGCGAAAAAGATCCAACGTGGCCAAAACTTAATAAACAAACCTTTAAAAAAGGTTAAAAATTTTTTGAAATAGGCACTGATCCTGAAGAAAATTCTGAAAGAGATGGGAATACCAGACCACCTGACCTGCCTCTTGAGAAACCTGTATGCAGGTCAGGAAGCAACAGTTAGAACTGGACATGGAACAACAGACTGGTTCCAAATAGGGAAAGGAGTATGTCAAAGCCTTGACATATTGTCACCCTGCTTATTTAACTTATATGCACAGTACATCATGAGAAACGCTGGGCTGGAAGAAGCACAAGTTGGAATCAAGATTGCCAGGAGAAATATCAATAACCTCAGATATGCAGATGACACCACCCTTATGGCAGAAAGTGAATATGAACTAAAAAGCCTCTTGATGACAGTGAAAGAGGAGAGTGAAAAAGTTGGCTTAAAGCTCAACATTCAGAAAAATGGTCTCATCACTTCATGGGAAATAGATGGGGAGACAGTGGAAACAGTGTCAGACTTTATTTTGGGGGGCTCCAAAATCACTGCAGATGGTGATTGCAGCCGTGAAATTAAAAGATGCTTACTCCTTGGAAGGAAAGTTATGACCAACCTAGACAGCATATTAAAAAGCAGAGACATTACTTTGCCAACAAAGGTCCATCTGATCAAGGCTATGGTTTTTCCAGTGGTCATGTAAGGAGAGTTGGACTGTGAGGAAAGCTGAGTGCCGAAAAATTGATGCTTTTGAACTATGGTGCTGGAGAAGACTCTTGAGAGTCCCTTGGACTGCAAGGAGATCCAACCAGTCCATCCTAAAGGGGATCAGTCCTGGGTGTTCATTGGAAGGACTGATGCTGAAGCTGAAACTCCAATACTTTGGCCACCTGATGTGAAGAGCTGACTCATCGGAAAAGACCCTGATGCTGGGAGGGATTGGGGGCAGGAGGAGAAGGGGACGACAGAGGATGAGATGGCTTGATGGCATCACCGACTCGATGGACATGGGTTTGGGTAAACTCCGGGAGCTGGTGATGGACAGGGAGGCCTGGCGTGCTGCAATTCATGGGGTCACAAAGAGTCGGTCACGACTGAGCGACTGAACTGAACTGAACTGATCCTGAAGATAGTACAAGAGTGACAAGGTTACTGCCTGCAGTTAGACAGGGCCAGTGCATGCCAAGACACAAATGAAAAAGATAAATTACTATAGGTTTTGGCTTCAAGGCAGATGACAATTACACCCTTGTTTGGAAGTAGGAGATTTTGGGTTTACTGTTGCTAATAAACCTAGAAGCCACACCAACACTACCTGGGAAAATTAGATTGGGATATACTCTTTTTCTCACTTGTAAGTAGATATCTAAATACCTTTGTAAGTACAGAATTTATATTATTGTTACCTAGAGTTACATAATGTGACGGAGACAATGCTATGCGTTCATGAAAGCCCCTTCATTTTTCTTCTAGAACTTATAAAACCATACCTCAGCACTTCCCTCGTGGTTCAGAAGTTAAGAATCCGCCTGCCAATGCAGGGGATGTGAGTTTGATCCCGGGTCTGGGAAGACTGCATATGCCAAGAGGCATCTAAGCCCATGTGCCACAGCTACCGGGCCTGTGCTCTGCAACAACAGAAGCAACTAATGAAAACCCACACACAGCAACACAGACCCAGTGCAGCCAGAAACAAATGAATGAATAAAATATATTTTAAAATCATAGATAAAACTAGGCCACCTTTTCCAGTCTCCTCCGAAGTTCTGAAGCCCTATGACTAAGATCCTGCCAATAGAAGGTGGGCAGAAGCCACATCGGGCACTGTCAGACCCAGCCTCTAATCCTCCTGTATCCCCCACCCCTTTGCCTCCTTACCCTCACTGGACCATGATAAGAGCAAGAAATATGAACTCTCCTCATCCCATACACCCCCTCAAATATCTGCAGCTTGTTACAACAGTTATCCCAGTGGAAAAATACACTCCCTTGTGCTCAGGAAGGTTCAGTGAGAACCAGTGAGGTAACTGTCACAGCGAATGATTCCAGGACACAGATTTTAAAAATAATAATAAATAGAGATCCAGGTTCAATCCCTGGGTCAGGAAGATCCCCTGGAGAAGGAAGTGGCAACCTAGTCCAGTATCCTTGCATGGAAAATCCCATGGACAGAGGAGCCTGGCGGGCTACAGTCAGTCCATGAGATCAGAAACAGTCAGACACAACTGAGTGACTAACTTTCACTTTTTCACCATGGGGTCTGGCTTCATGGTGGATGCCAATTATACCCTCATTTTGAAGTAGGATATTTTTGGAATATTGTTGTTGGGAAATCTCTCTTTCCTGTCTCAACTTCCGTTTTTTCTTCCTGAATAATAATACCAACATTCCTTGTGGGGTGCGCTCTTTTCCGCCCACCTTTGTGGCCTGAGGGGACCCCACCGCTCCCTCCGTACAGGACATTCTACAAGCACTCAGTGGTTTTCATCTGAGTGAATTCGAACAAAAGGAATGTGGTGATGTAGGCAGTAAAGTAATCTCAGCCCCTTGGGTTCCTTGGCCTTTCCCATAGAGCATGTGTCCTCAGCCAATGCTGAGGAGTCAGACCCTGCATGAGGCACAGTGTATGGGGGAAAGCGCGTGACTTAAAACAGATGAGGGTTTTAAGTTCAGCCTGTGCTCAACAGTTAAATTCAATTTAGAGACTTCCCAAAACCTTTCTGAAGTTACAAAAGGGCCATGAGAAATCAGCTTCTTTCTTATGTGGTTGCAGATTTAATTCTGCAGTTCGTGAAGCTGCGTCAGAGTGCTTGCATAACTCTGCTAGCTGCCGCTATTGGAAAGGAGGCTGGCTGCGTCTCTGCGGTTAAATACCTACAGTGATTACACAAACATTCAGCCCCCACCCTTGTGCTAGATGTGTGAGCCGGGGGTCTCCTGCTCCCAGAGAATTCAAAGATGCCTAGCAAAAGAGCCATTGAAAATGCCTGACAGAGGAAAATACTAAAGGGGTAGACCTGGCGCCTCCGAGGTTAAGCTTGAAAAGCCCATCCCTGGAAGGAAGGAGAGACTTGAAAGTCTGAGAGAAATACTCAGCTAGAGTTACAGGATTGAGAGGGGTACTGGAGACTCTTCCCGCTGAGATCAAATTCCCTGCCTCTGTGTGGTCAGCGCGAGCCTTTTTCAGCATCACAGAAAACCTGCCTGTTCCTAATTGCTCCTCACAACTCGCACGTAGGTTCAGGATGACCTTCTGGGAGACAGCAGGCTCCAGCAACTTGGACCCCTTTACACTGACTTGCGGTGCTATACTATTTTTTTTCTTTAACACCAAACAGTCTGAATTTGGAAGCCAGAAATATGGTCCCCATCCCATAATTAATTGGTTAGTAACGTAACCTTCCTCTCATCTGGGTCTGTGAATGGGAGAGTCTGTTATTGGAGGCACACAATAAATACTTGCTGATCTGACATCCCCTAACTTTGACGTCATTTGTAAGAAAGTTTAAATTTTTTAAATCTCTATAGAAGAGTGTTTGCTAATCTAGGAGTGGGCTTTCCCTAGTGGCTCAGATGGTATAGAATCTGCCTACAATGCTGCAGACCCAGGTTCTATCTCTGGATCAGGAAGATCCCCTGGAGAAGAGAGTGGCTACCCACTTCAGTATTCTTGCTTGGAGAATTCTATGGACAGAGGAGCCTGGTGGGCTACAGTCCACGGGGTTGCAAAGAGTCAGACAGGACTCAGTGACTAACACACACACACACACATCTAGGAGCTCATCAGAACTACCAGAGAAGACTGCCGTTCTTTGTTAAGATAAATTTAACAAAGTTATTTGGTTTGAGTTGCCTTTAGTTTGTTAAGCTATAACTTACCTGCAGTGAAATGCACAGATCGTTTAAGTGTAAAATGTTTTAACAAACATATACCACAATGTAACTTCACCCCCATCAAGCCATAGCAGGGCCATCACCCCCAGAAGCTTCCCTAGTGCCCCCTTACCAATTAACTGCCCTTCCCACCCTCCACCATCAGTCACACCACTCTTTGATTTCTGTCACTATCTAAATGGAATCAAGAGTCTGTACTATTAAGTATCTGGCTTCTTCCACTCCTAATGTCTATGAAAGTCAGTAATTTTTTCTTTTTTATTTTCAGTGGTATTCCATTGGATGAACATACCTGCTAGGGACTAAACTGTGTGCCCTCAAATTCATTTGGTGAATCTCTAACACCCAAAGTGATTGTATTTGGAGATGAGGCTTTTGGGAGGTAATTAAGTTTTGTGGTTATTGTTTAGTTGCTCCTTCATATCCAACTCTTTGCAACCCCATGAGCTATAGCAGCCTAGGCTCCTCTGTCCATGGGATTTCCCAGGCAAGAATACTGGAGTGGGTTGCCATTTCCTTCTCCAGGGGATTTTCCCAGCCCAGGGATCGAACCTAAATCTCCTGCTAGGCAAGAGGATTGTTTACCACTGAGCCACCCGGATAGATGAGGTTCTGAGGGTAGGGTTCTAATCCAATAGGATTGGTGTCCTTATAAGAAGAGGAAGGAAGAGAGATCACTCTCTGAGTACACACACCAAGAAAAGGCCACGAGGAGGCAGCTGTCTACAAGCCAGGAGGAAAACTCTCATCAGAAACTGAATTGGTTGTCACCTTAATCTTGGACTTCCCAGATGCCAGAATCATGAGGAACACATTTCTGTGGTTTAAGTCACTCAGTGTATGGAATCTTGCTATTTGGAAAATTTTCAGCAAGTAAGTATTTATTCAAATATATTTCTGTTCCACTTTCCTTATCATTCAGGACTCCAATTATATGTGTATTAAACTGCTTGATATTTTCTCACAGGTTACTGATATTCATTCAGTTTTTAAACCTTGTTAGTCTCTCGTTTCAGTTCAAATAATTTCTATTGACCTGTCTTGAAGTCTAAAATTCTTTGTTATGCAGTATCCAAACTTCTATTAGCATACTCAATTTTTTTTTATTTTGTATATTGAATTTCTTAAAGAATTTCCATTTGGTTCTTTTTTAATAGTTTTCATCTGTCATCCTTGATGTCTACATTCCTTGCAAAACCTTTAATATATTTATATTTTAAAGTCCTTTCTCTTTCCACTTTATGTTACTTGTATGGTACACTAAAATAAAGTATTAATAGTTCAGATTTCTCCTAGAGTCAACTTTCAGTATAGTTTTAATTAGATTGAGTTCATGTGATTAACATGAGCCCCCCAAACTGACTTAAATTTGTCATTTTCATATGGCTATTTATGTGTTAAAATCTTAATGAGAGATGTATAATGACTATTTCTATATCCTTGAAAAGCTAATTGTTCCAAAAATTCTTCTGATCACAGTTTTCCGTCAGAACAGCAGCATCGACCACTCTGTACACATACTGAATACCCACTGTGTCACAGGTCCTGACCTATTTATGTTCTGAGGCTGGACACAAAAAGCCATATGGATGTTTCTTGCTTGCAAGAGCATTAGAATCTAACTGGAGAAATGGGGCAGATACCTAAAAACGCAAATAATCTGGCAAAATATATTTTACAATATGCCAAATGAGTGAGAGCAGCAATAAATACAGCCCTGTGAAAGTGGTATTCACGAAGAGCTCTGGTGGTTAGAAAAGACTTCACAGGAAGATAAGACTTCAAGTGAGGCTGAAAGAAAATATAAGGTAAATGAGGCAGGGTCAGGGAGGCCTTTAAGAAAAAGACAGTGTTGTGAACATATTGAACATAGTACCTTTTTAAGAAGAGGAGTTCTTAGTAGTGATGGGAGGATAAGGGATAACCCATCACTACTAAGAACTCTTAGACATGGAGGAGCCACTAGGGTGAATAGTTTCACCAGGAGAAAGGCCTAGAAGAGCTGGAAGTAAGAGTAGGAAGTTGAGGGGGTAGGAGGCAACAAAATTGCAAAGCAAACTAACACACACTAGAAATTTTTGGCTAGAAATGAACATTTAGTAGGAAGATATTATAAAAATGTTTCATGTTTGTCTAACACACTAGCTATCAAGAGATTAACTTCTCAAATACAAGTAAGGAGTGAAGGACTTGATGGGGGGGGGGGGCATGGATAAATAGTTTTATAGGCAACGATTTTGTTACCTAAAAAGACTGAACAAAAAAGAAGGACTCCATTTGGAGCAGTATGATTTTCTAAGCCACAAGGACTCTGAGGAAGATTCAATAAACAACAGCATTTTAAATGCCAAATTAGAATGAATAAATAAATGACTTTCCCAAGGGAAAACTGGCTCCTTTGAAATTTTAGCAAATAGAGTTATAATTGCCAGATTTCCTTATCTATGGAAAACTAAGCTTCATTAATATTGAACTTGCCAGTTATCTACATGAGTAACAGAGATCTTCATGAAAAGGGAGATTCAATAATTAGCATTTAACTCTTCATTAAAATATATGAATAGCAAGAGAAAAAAAAAACAACTTAGTCTTAAATTCCACAAACATGAAAATGATCTTTTATTATCGGACCACCATGTATAGGATGTTCAATAAACATTTTATCAAAAGTATCTAACAAAGAAGCCCTAGGTTTAATTGCTTTGAAAAGTTTTACTGTATTTCCTAAGACACCCCTATTCTCCTCCACAGGTCTAACTTAAAAATATATTGTCTCTAAACCAGACAAAGAAGCCTTCCAGTGAGCACGTGTCCTCCACAGGACTGACCCAGAGTTGAGCAGACTTCTAAGAAACCTCTACTACGGTGCTCACCGTCTGCCCTCCAGCCCCAGGGCCACTGGGAGGAACACCTCTCCCGACTGGTCACGCGTGGAGACTCTGGCCCTCTGAGCTGGACACACAAGAGACGCCCTGCGTACATGAAGAGACGGGGTGAGCGATGAGGATGCTGTCACCGTGCGAAGCTTAGAACTGGGCTGCCCGGGATGAAGCAGTGGTGGGAGGGACAGATGGGGGCCCCACAGCGCCTGGAAGCGGTGAGAATGAAGACAACGGGAGATTTCAGTTAAGCTAAGGCAGTGATTCCCACACTGCTCAGGTGTCAAAACCCCTGTTGTTCTAATTCTAACATATAAACTAAGATTCTAACATATAAACAAGGATTACTAGCAGAATATAAGATTATGTTATAGATATACATTTTATACGTACATATAAATATACATTTGTAGGAATACACAATGAAAAATGATTATTACCATCTCTCTAGCAAAATAAGTTGTGCGCTAGACCCAAGGGACTATTTCTCTGTTTTCCTATTAGCACTTAGCATGTCATTTGGTCATCTGCCAGTGTTCACAATCAGGCAAGGCATCACAAGTGGCAGTGGCTTGAGAAATAATTTATGAGAGAAAATCAAGGAGATTATTCATTTACTTACATTTATTCTGAGAATTGGCAAAAGACTGTTACATTTTAATCAAAATTACCTTGGTCTATCACAAGAAACATCCATACCTTGTTAAGACCCTTGGACTGTTAACAACTGAAACCTATTTAAACTAGCTGAAACAAAAAAGGGGGGGTTTCTATAAGGATGGGGTTTCCCTGGTGGCTCAGATGGTAAAGAATCCGCCTGCAAAGCAGGAGATCTGTGTTCGATCCCTGGGTTGGGAAGACCCCCTGGAGAAGGAAATGGTAAGTCACTCCAGTATTCCTGCCTAGATAATCCCGTAGGGAGCTGGCGGGCTATATATAGTTCACGGGGTCACAAACAGTCAGACACAACTGAGCAACTAAGCACATACACTGTAAGGATAGAAGATCATCTTTTGGAATGTAGGGCAGTGATGAAATAAAGACTCGTAAATTTCTGGAACTGAAACCAGCAAAGCCAGAAAGAATCTTTCTCTATCTGAACCCCCTTATTTCCCTCTGCAAATCTAATTTTCTCTGTCTGGCTCTCTCTCCCTCCCTCTCAAAATAGTTCCCTCTGCCTCTCCATCCACAAAGCAGTAGTGTATGGTGAATTTCACAACTCCCAAGATCATCAGAGATAGAATCTGTTGTTTGCTATATGAGGAAATACATGCCTGGCTCACTACTTCCACATTTGTAGTCATCTTTTGCATGCTACTCTGGGATGGACTGTCTTACATTGGGACCCTGAGAAACAATAGAGGCTGGATGTCCTCTTCTTCATGATCTTCAAATTCTCAATCCTTTAGGTGGAGAGCCTTTATTAAACAGTGATTCAGCTTCGCGTGTTTTAGATTATGAAAGTGGCAGCAGGAACAGGCTAAGGTCCTGCTCTTACAGTACTTGCTAGGAAGTTACTAATCAGATGCAGGATTTTGCTCTGCTAGCAGCCAGGATTCCAGATGGCCCCCGAGGGTACCTTTAGGGAGCTGCTGCCCTCCCCGCAGTGAGGGTAAGCACACACAACAGCAGCTCGTAGCCCCCAGCATCCCCTAATTCAGGTTTGTCTGCTCTTGCACTTTCCCATCAACAGGCAAAAGGCTACTATGTCCTCAGGACAGGACTAAGAAGCCTCTCGAGTGATGTCTAACGCCTGGAGGAGGGAGCCCGACAGCCACAGAGCTGGCCCAGCCCGTGGAGCCCGGGGCGGAGGATCACACTGATGCTGTGGCTCCAGACTCGCCCATGCTCACAAAGAATTTCAAGGGAAAGAGTGGCCTGATGCTGAGCACTCTAATCCATCCTGTTGGCGGTGTCACATCTCACCTGTGAGCGCTGAGCGACCGGAGCAAATTAGGCAGCCGTCATGCACTGCAGATGGGCAAAGCCTGGTCTTCTGGGAGACCTCAGACTTTTGTGTCCTTCCAAGGAGTGGGGGTTGCCTTACCTTGCTGGGGGTTTATTTTGGCTGGAGGAGAAGGTGGTAAAAAGATGGTTGAAGTGTGAAAGCTAATAAATGGCTATTTTGTGCAGAAGAGGAATAATTCAGGTTATACTTCAGGTAGATAGCAGGTGACTCCTGACTAAATTATATTGTCCTTGGTCAGGGTAGCAGACTTTGAGTAGAAGTGAACGATTCTAGATGCTCTCACTCATGGGCTTACATGCTCCGGGCTACAGATGTGTTAAGTGCAGCTGCCTGACTAGTGTTGCACAGGGTCACACCCCTTGTCACAAATCCTGAATGCTCCGAGTTATAGGTACCATTTGGGGATTTCTCTCTTAGATCCTGGGTCAGGATTCTGACTGTATTTCTAACTGCAGAGCCTCTGCAGGCCAGTTTTATGCCCAGGCACATGGAAGTGTGATTTAACAGGTGAAAAAAAGAAAAAAAAAAAGATCCCCCATGCCTAGAAACGTTTCCACATCAGTCTGCCATGCGCCGGAAGTCCCTAACTCTTTCTCTTCCTTTGTGGCAATGCCTCTTAAATCTACCTCATCCTCTCCATCCCCACTGTCATCACCGCCCCCTGCCCCCACCATCACTTGCCTGGGCTAGTGCCATTGCTTCTTAACTAAATCTCTGCTTCCAGTCTTTCCCCAAACAAACCCACCCCATTACATGCTATGAGAGGTACCTCTTCAAACACATTTTTCATGTATAACATCTCTCTGTGGCCTGATAAGTGCCAGTCTGTGCAGAAAACCCTCTGACTGGTGTCTGAGACCCTTGTCAATGTGACAGTAACCTAACTCTTCAGCATCTTCTCTCATGGCCCCCTGTAATGAGAGAGATGCCCCATACAGACTTTCTTGTTCTGTTCCTGGGGTACATTCTACACCATTTACCTGCATATCTTTGCTTCTATTGTTTCCTTGGCTTCATCCCCACCCTGATCTCTGCCTATTAGCCTCTCCTTCATTCTTCAAGGTCAATCTCAAATGCCATTTTCTGAGAAGCACAATATGAAAATGTATGTTGTGTCCTTTGTAAACTATTAAACATTGTACAGATACAAGAAGGCAAAAAGTTATTTATAAATTCTCTAGTATGGAAAGTTGGGTTAGTTAACTATTGTTGTTGTTTAGTGGCTAAGTCATGTCCAACTCTTTGCAACACCATGGACTGTAGCCTGCCAGCCTCCTCTGTCCAAGGGATGTTTCAGACAAGAAAACTGGAATGGGTTGCTATTTCTTCCTCCAGGAGATCTTCCCAACCCGGGAATCAAACCTGCATCTCCTATATTGGCAGGCAGATTCTTTACTACTGAGCCTCTTGGGAAGCCCATTGAGCTTCCTTAACAAAGAACCACAGACTGCATGGCTTAAGTAGCAGATAGTCTTTTAGTTCTGGAGGCTCGAAGTCCTGGATCAAGGTGTTTGGGAAGAATCTGTTCCAAGCCTTTCTAGCTCTGGTAGAGCCTTGACTTGTAGCTACATAACTCCAGTCTCCACACAGTGTCATTTCTATGTCCAATATTTTTTTTTCCTTTTTATAAGGACACCAATTATATTGGATTAGGGTCCATCCTATGAACCTCATTTTAATTTGATTGCCTCTCTAAAGACTTTGTCTCCAAATAAGGTCACTTTCTAAGGTACTGGGAGTAGGATTCCAGAATATTTTTTGCAAGACATAATTAAATCCATAATAAAAGTTGCTCAATGATACCATTTTGATTGTTGTTTTTTTTTTTCATTTATTTTTTAATAGTTGGAGGCTAATTACTTTACAATATTGTAGTGGGTTTTGTCATACATTGACATGAATCAGCCATGGAGTTACATGTATTCCCCATCCCGATCCCCCCTCCCACCTCCCTCTCTACCCGATCCCTCTGGGTCTTCCCAGTGCACCAGGCCCAAGCACTTGTCTCATGCATCCAACCTGGGCTGGTGATCTGTTTCACCATAGATAATATACATGTTTCGATGCTGTTCTCTCGAAACATCCCACCCTCGCCTTCTCCCACAGAGTCCAAAAGTCTGTTCTGTACATCTGTGTCTCTTTTTCTGTTTTGCATATAGGGTTATCATTACCATCTTTCTAAATTCCATATATATGTGTTAGTATACTGTAATGTTCTTTATCTTTCTGGCTTACTTCACTCTGTATAATGGGCTCCAGTTTCATCCATCTCATTAGAACTGATTCAAATGAATTCTTTTTAATGGCTGAGTAATATTCCATGGTGTATATGTACCACAGCTTCCTTATCCATTCGTCTGCTGATGGACATCTAGGTTGCTTCCATGTCCTGGCTATTATAAACAGTGCTGTGATGAACATTGGGGAGCATGTTATTTTGACCAAAGGAAAGGCCCTAGAGAGTGGGAGGCCATTCCTTCCACACTAAAACCAAAGCCACAAAATGCAGGCAGAAGGCTCTGCTGACCCAGCTGGTCAGCAGTGCTTGGGAGTTCCTGCTTTGTAGCACCTGCACATCAGTTTCTATGCTCACCACATCTCAGGACATGGAGGACTATCCTTCTCAGCCTACAGATTCAAGAAGACAATGTCTTCTGAAGAAAGGAATGCTGTTTAAGACGGCAGTCCCCGATCTTTTTGGCACCAGGGACCAGTTTCGTGGAAGACATTTTTTCCATGAACCAAGAGTGGGAGGAGTTGGTTTCAGGATCATTCAAGCACATTACATTTACTGTGCAATTTATTTCTATTATTATTATACCAGCTCCACCTCAGATCATAAGGCATTGGCTCCCCAGAGCTTGAGGGCCCCTGCTATAAGAGACTAGGCCATTGAAAAGCTTTCCTAGAGAAGGCCAACAAAGTCTATAGCATCACCCTACTCTATACTTTGATTATAGTCAATGGCACTCTCAAAATAGGATCATATTCAGGTGGCCTAAGGCTGTGGGTGTCTACCTGGCACATTAGAATCAAATAATGGTGTCTTGATCCTCTACCTGCTCAGCTACTAATTTTAAAATGTGGCATGGGCCTAGATTTTGGATGAAACCAGAGTTGAGAACCACTGATCTAGGCCCTCATGCTAAGGTAAAACAGTGCTTAGTACTTCAGTATTTACAACAGCGCCCATCTATAGCTATGAACAAAAAAATGGGATTTGTAGTATTTGCCAAATACTCTTTTGCAGTATTTAGATAATCAGTTAAGGGAAAGAATGTATAGTAATTTTTCTCAGAACACATTGCCCAAGCTATTGAAGTCATGGTATACTTTAGGGTTTTAAAGATAATCATGAGGTTGTAAGAATAAACTCCTTACTGATTGAGTTTCTCACTCAGCCTAGTGTGAGAGCTCCTTTGTCTCTTAAGAACCAAATGAATGAAACCAATAGAAATCAGTACTCCAAGCATTCTTGTCTTGGTAAAAACCCTCAAATTGTTCGCTATGTACACTGAGGAATTAGAAATGTACAAGACAAACAGATAATATGACGCTATTTTAAAGCTGAAAGTGTTTCTTTTGCTCTATGGGAAGGGAATGAAGGGACTCTTGATCATCTAACCAAATAAATTATCTCAAAACCAGTGGCCCACACCAGAGATTACTGGTAAGGTGAAAGCTTGTGAGGCTTATAAACTCATCCTGAAGACATGATTATTGTTCTGGCATGAACCACATTCATCTCTAGAGTTTATCAAAAGTACAGATGACCAGGCTCTATCTTTCTAGTCCCCTTCACTAGGCTGCCAGTCCCTTGAGAATATGGACCATGCTTTATTCTTCTCTCATCCAAAGGGGTAACAAGGTTGGAGTGAAGCATATAAAAGGTGCTCAGAGAGCACTTGATATAAATGCAGTCTCTCTATTTTCTGTTCTTGCTAAAACCAGGAAGAGGGAAGAGACGAGAGTGACTCTACCAAATTAGCATTTAGCACACTTTGCCTGGGTCCTAAAAACTAGAGAATCAGGAGTGGTTCTGCCACTGCCAGATCAATCAGCTAATCAATCAATCACAGATGACTGGGGAGTGAAAAAACACAGAAACATCTCCTCTAGTGAAACCTCACACTACCTGAATTATGTATATAGGTACTGGTATTTTATCATAATATGAGGAAATATGTGATGATACAATTTCTTTCTAGACATTTTTACTTCATCTACATATGTTAGCAAATGGATTAACATCTACATATGTTAGCAAATATGTTAGCAAACTATCTAGATGGCAGTGTATCGGTGGATTTCTCATGACTGACAAGAGGCACGAAGTAAAGAAATGGGTACTTTTTTCTGGCCATAGCACCTGGAGATCTAAACTCTGTCCCCATAAATCTCTCACCGTGAAATACTGCAAAAGGACGACCCTTGCATATTCCGATGTTAGTTTACTTAAAGGTATAGACAGCCGAGCAAGTTTTCAGATGTCTGGAGAACTGTGCTTGGCCCCATTATTTTGGGTTCTCTCTGGTTCCTTTAGAGAGATTCTGCAGTGATTACAAGATGTAATTGGGTTTTGCAGCAATTAAAGGCTGTCTCGTTGACAACAGCCACAATCTAAAATTTTGTGTATACAGTATATAAAGATCTGTCATTCTGCTTAAATGTGTTTATAAATTGAACTTATGAGCTGACTAAGATTTTTATAGAATGTTATACTGTTGTCAATAAAACTTAGGATTTTAATCTATTAATTCTTCAGAAATAGATTCTACTGTTTACAAATTGTTGTTGTTCTGATGCTAAGTTGTGTCTGACTCTTTGCGACCCCATAGACTGTAGCCCTCCAGGCTTCCCTGTCCTTCACTATCTACCAGAATTTGCTCAAACTCGTGTTCAAACTTAATTTTACAAATTAAAATTAAGAAAAAAAATTTTTAAACAAGATACAGGGTTCCACTCAACAGTTTCTACCTAGAAATTATTTTTAAGGAGCCAAGATGCTGTATTTTAGAGTTATTTAAAAAGAATTTAAAGATCAAATTATTTACTAAATCCAATTGCTCTTCCCTTTCCCTACACCCTCCTGTACTCATCTAAATTTATAAATTTCTGCTATAATTTAATTTTCCACTGTAACTTTTGAAGTTGTTAGTATATAAAGATCTGTCATTCTGCTTGCATACAGCATAAACTAAATCTCATTGAGAAATTCTCCACTTTCCAGCTACTCAACATGTTTTTAAACTGAAAAATATTTTATTGATATCTGAGTTCAAAGACAGTTCACTCATTATAGGGCTTTAAGAGAAGTTCAATAAACTCTAATACTGTGAGTATAAAAGCTTCAACTTAATTATTCAATCATGGCTAAAGTAACACTTAAGATTCCTGTATTTCAGCAGCAACCTGCTAAATTATCTTTTTATAATTAATAATATGCTAGAGGACAAAAACATGTGTATAAAAATTTCAGGACAAGAAAGTACTAAAACACAGATACTGTTTCATGATAAAATTTTTAAAATGTGATCTTGCTCTGGTGGTCATAATTTTCTGCTCTGGCAGTGTCAATTTTTTGGTCACCACAAACACAACCATCACAGAAATTACATTTTGCATTCTCTGGTTATTTCCTGCAACACAAAAGGATTATTTAGGGATTGATGGAAGCCTGTACCCAACTTCATTCCTTCATCCTTCTCCTGAGGGAAAAAGGCTGCTCTAGTCCACAGGAAAGAGAGCCTTGGGCTTGCAAATCTTGGTGGAGGGAATTTTCACCGGCAGGCAGAATGTATGACAGAAGATAATCACTCTCCTGCTTACCACAAAATAATGGATTCTGGAAAAGCTTGGCTCAGAAACGCATCTGGACCCCAGAAGGGAGGTCAAGTGTGGTCTCCTGTAAGTGTGGGGTTCTTCCTCTGAGAGCCTGACGGGAGCTGAACAGGTAGACTGTGTCTTTCCTGAGCTTGACCTGGGGGATGCATGGAGTCCAGGGGGCCACAAGGCTTCCTCCAGGTGCCTCTTCAGGGGGCTTGCAGCCTGCTTGCTTCTGCACCACTGACCTAGGAGATAGAAACTGTCACCTTCCCCTGCTTAGGGAACCGCTGAACTTAGGCTGCTGGATCTGAGTGCAGAGTAACCAACAAATAAAAAAGAGGAACTTTCTTAAGAGGAAGATCAATCAGAACAAAAAGAACTTGCGTGCAGGAAGATAGAACTACTGGATGATAGACAACAACTGATTGAAGGAGGATGAGAAGGAAGTCGGGGAGGAGAAAGATGGGGAAGTGAAGGGAGAAGGTGAGCAAGCTGCTAGAGATGGAGGAAAGCAGAGTCTCTGAAGCTCACTTCAGACGTCACAAAGGAGATAAAGGGGAAGAGAGAGCATCTTAGAGGGGGGCACAAGAGCAAAATCAGGTTGACAAAGGAGCATCCATCTTCCCAGGTGGCTCAGTGGTGAAAAAAAAAAAAAAAAAAAAAAAAACCTGCCTGACAATGCAGGAGACGTGGGTTCAATCCCTGGCTTAGGAAGATCCCCTGGAGGGGGAAATGGTAACTCACCCCAGTATTTTTGCCTGGAAAAGTCCGTGGACTAGAGGAGCCTGGCAGGCTACGGTGCATGGGGTCACAGAGTTGGACATGACTGAGCACACATTTATGCAGAAACACCCCACACTCCTTGGAGAAGGAGGCTCCTGCCACTTTTGCCCAGAGAAACTTCAGAATTCCTAAGTGTGTCCTCCTTCTCTTACTGAATGCTAATATTTATTGAGGTTTTTCCTACCCCTGGATCCCCGAAGGAAATATAACCCAGATGCTCTGGCTTAAGAAGAGCTACATCCAGACCTGATACAGATACTACTCAGAATATCAGAGTATCTTTGAATATCCCTCAGGGATCCTGAGCTCTGGACCTGATGTTCTCAATGAATGGGACTTTTGCGTTGTCTGCCTTGGGCACAGGGAGAGAGCAAAATATATGGTGACCAAAAAGGTGGACCGTGGTCATCATAAGGTCTTTCACAGATATTTCTAGCTCTCCTCCTGCCAGACACGCAGTAAACCTGCTCTTGCTTTATCCTTTGAAGTCTGGTGTGGCCATGCAACTGTCTTTAGAGAATAAAATATGAAAAGAGGAGACGCATGGTGCTGTGAGCTAGGGAGCGATTTCTGTGTTTCCTTCCCCTCTCCCCCAGAACAGCAATCATGGAAGCATCTATAAAGATGGAGCCTTTGAAAAAAAAAAAAAAAAGATGGAGCTTCTGTCAGCTTTGGTCCCAGCTGACTACTATGAGCAGAAGCATCTATTTTGGACCACAAGAAAAATGTATGAAATAAACACTTCTTGGGTTAAGCTACAGAGATGTGAGAGTTGTCACTGTGACAAAATCTAATCGATACTGACCGATTCACACGTTAAACTGAATTAGAAAATGCTGCTCTTGCTGGAATAGGTAGTGTTGAAAATACCTGAAAATGAGACCCTCACATTGAAAGTGACTTCTCCATATCTGGAAATTTTAAAAATTATAACTATGTTGCTAAATTCTTAACGAAACCTTAAACAGATCAAGAAAAACTTTGTGTGAGGATACAGTTTGTTCTCAGGTCAGAATGGAAAGAAACTTCTTAAATATCACTTTGAGACCCTTATTGAAATGAATGTACACACTCACACACCCTCATGTTCTAGTTGGAGGAGCATCGCAGATGGTTTTATGTGTGTGTGTGTGTGTGTGTGTGTGTGTGTGTATACACTATATATTATACTATATATAATGGTATACTATAGTAATTTATACTATATAATAGCGTATATACTATATTCTCCAGGCAAGAATATTGGAGTGGGTAGCCTTTCCCTTCTCCAGGGGATCTTCCCAACCCAGGGATTGAATCCACGTCTCCTGCATTGCAGGCAGGTTCTTTACAGTCTGAGCCTCCAGGCAAGTCCCTTTATATACTATGTATACTATTATATAAAAAGTGCTATATTGCTTACTGGAAAGGCAAAACTTCATGATAGACAGATTCCCCTGCAGAAGGAAGATACAATGGATGAGCATTTTATAAAACTATCTGATGTCCTAAATTCTTCCCTGCATTTATTAAGGGTCTTGACCCACTTGAGCTAAACAGTTTATCTCTGAAGGAGCTTCTGTTCTATAGATTTTGTTCTCTCACTCCTCCAATCATGGAACTAGAATAGCAACAACAGCATGCAGTCACCTGGTCAGTTATTTTCCCTTAGCAGTACTTAAGGAGTCCTTGAACTTGATACTTAATGAGGACAAGAAAACTTTATTTAAATAAGGACTTAAACCACCATTGATGAGCTATATATAGTTTTGTAATAGCATACTCATACATATATAAATATATATATACATAAAATACTCTCACAACTAGGCAATTTAAGGTAAGATTTAGGTATAGCTGTTGACTAATATTCATTCTCAATCTCAATCTTACCCTATTTATGGAGTACTGAAATTCTTAGCCTAGCAGTTCTTTTTTTAAGCTGAGATATAATTGACATATAACAATAATAATATATAAAATATAAGTATTATAATATATTATATATAACATTATATTAGGTTCAGATGTACAACATAATGATAGGATATTTGTATATATCATGAAATGACCACCATAATAAGTCATTACTCTCCATCACCACACATATTTATATCTATTTCTTTTGATATAGGCTTTCCAGATCTACTTTCTTAGAAATTTTGAAATATTCAACATAGTAATATTAATTAGAATCATACACCTTCATGACTTATTTATTTTAAAACCGGAAGTTTGTACCTTTTTGTTTATAGTCCTCCTAAGAAGGTTGGGGGCTTCCCTGGTGGTTCAGACGGTAAAGCATCTGCCTGCAATGCGAGAGACCCGGGTTTGATCCCTGGGTCAGGAAGATCCCCTGGAGAAGGGAATGGCAGCCCACTCCAGCACTCTTGCCTGGAGAATCCCATGGACAGAGGGGCCTGGTAGGCTACAGTCCATGGAGTCACAAAGAGTCGGACACGACTGCGTGACTTCACAAGAAGTCTGTAGATAGAATTCAGTGTTCAGACTACATACATTTAGATGGTAAAAAATTACATCTTCACTTTCATTAATCTCCAATGAATTTTAGCATTTCCTTCAACTATGTTAGTAGGCAACAAGCTACCATAGCATCAGCATACCCGTGCCTTGTTACCAACATGTTAAAAATAATGCATATTTTCATATCACATTATAGGTGTTGAAAATATCTGGAAATGTTTCTTACACTCATCATTACTTTGAAATCATGTTAGTTATTAGATCCATCACTAAATCTTCTTACTTACTACATCAATAAAGAAGCACAAGGCAGAACAAGATGGCGGAGGAGTAGGTGGACGTGGAGAACACCTCTCTCCAAGGATACATCGGGAAAAATTATATTTTTCTACACTTATTCCTTTGTTTGCCTTTCCTACTGTTCTTTTCCCCTTGCAGTTAATCTTTAATGTATATAAATCTTCTTCATCTACCTCTATTTAACTTTTCACATCTATTCTTTCTTTCTTTTCTTTCTTTCCTTTCCCCGTGACATATTTGATAGTTTTATTTTTATTGCTTTATTCCCCACTAGGCACCTTGCTTTAGTTTTGCTTTCCAGTTTGTGCTTTAGTTTTGTTCTTAACTGCTAAATATAATTTTTTATTTCCTTTGTACCTCAGGTCAGTCTACTGTACTTTATTTTGGTTGGACTGTTTTGACTTTGCTCATGGGTGTATATGTGCATATCCCTATATTTTAATTATAATTTGCCTGATTTTGTAACTGCCATTTGTCTGGGGCTCATCTTTGATTTCTCATTTTTGGATATTTGCTTTAATCTCACTTAATCCATAACAAACCACTTGTGGAATATTCGTTCATGAGTGGAGATTAAGCCCTGAACTTTTGGAGTGGAGTGCTGACCCCAAGACCATAGAACACCAGAGAACTAACTGAACCCTAGGGAGTATCGATAGTGAGAACACACACAAAGGAAACCACTTGAATGCAGGACCCGGCATCACCAAACCACCAGTAGCACCCTGTGCAGGACGCCTCATCTAAACAACTAACAAAACAAAAATACAAACCCAATCATCAGCAGACAGGATTACCACCTCACTCAGCCTTGCCCATCAGAGGAAAAACAAACAAACAAACAAAAACTCAGGACAAATTTCACCCCATATGAAGCTTATACAAATCACTGGGCCAACCTTAGGAGGGCAGAAACCAAAAGGAAGACAGAATTCAACCTTGACCTGGGAAAAGGAGACCTCAAACACAATAACTTAAAAAAATAATAATGAAAAGGCATAGAAATACTACACAAATGAAGGAACAAACTAGAAACACAGAAGTCCAAATAAATGAAGAGAAATAGGCAAATTACCTGAAAAAGAATTCAGAATAATGATAGTCAAGATGATCAAAAACCTTGAAAGCAAAATGGAGAAAATGCAAGATTCAATTAACAAAGACTTAAATGAATTGAAGAATAAACATACCAAGACAAACAAGACAATTACTAACATTAAAAATACTCTAGAAGGAATCAATAGTGGAATATCTGAAGCAGAAGAATGAATCAGTGAGCTGGAAGATAAAATGGTGGAAATGCCTTCTGAAGAGGAGAATAAAGCAAAAAGAATGAGAAGAACTGAGGACAGTCTCAGAGACCTCTGGGACAATATCAAATGCACCAACATTTGAATTATAAGGGTCCCAGAAAAAGAAGAGAAAAGGAAAGGGTATGAGAACATTTTTGAAGAGATTATAGTTGAAAATTTCCCCATCATGGAAAAGGAAATAGTCAATCAAGTCCAAGAGGAACAAAAAGTCCCACACAGGATAAACCCAAGGAGAAACACACCAAGACACATACTAATCAAACTAACAAAGACTAAACACAAAGAAAGAATATTAAAAGCAGCAAGGGAGAAGCAACAAGTAATGTACAAGGGAAACCCCATAGACTTAACAGCCTATCTTTCAGCAGAAAGATCTTTCTGCTGGCCAGAAGAGAATGGCAGGATATATTTAAAGTATTGAAAGGGAAAAATCTACAACCAAGATTACAGTACCTGGGAAAGATCTCATTCAAAATTGATGGAGAAATAAAAACTTTTAGACAAACAAAAGTTAAGAGAATTCAGTACCACCAAAACAGCTTTACAACAAATGTTAAAGGGACTTACATAGTCAAGAAATGCAAGAGAAGAAAAAAGAGCTACAAAATCAACCCCAAACAAATAAGAAAATGGCAATATGAATACATATATCAATAATTACTTTAACTGTAAATGGATTAAATGCTTCAACCAAAAGACACAGACTGACTGAACAGATACAAAAGCAAGACCCATATATATGCTGTCTATAAGAAACCCACCTCAGACCTCAAGACACGTATAGACCAAAAGTGACAGGATGGAAATATTTATTCTCTGCAAATGGGAAGCAAAAGAAAGCTGGAGTAGCAATCCTCATATCAGACAAAATAGACCTTAACATAAAGAAGATTACAAGAGATAAGGAAGGACACTACATAATGATCAAGGGGTCAATCCAGGAGGAAGACATAACTGTAAATATCTATGCACCCAACATAGGAGCACCTCAAGCACATAAGACAAACACTAGCAGACATAAAAGGAGAATTTGACAGTAACACAATAATAGTAGGAGACTTTAACACCCCACTCACACCAATGGACAGATCATCAAAACAGAAAATTAATAAGGAAACACAAGTCTTAAATGATAGGTGAGATGGATCTCATTGATATCTTCAGGACATTCCATCCAAATACAGAAGAATACATCTTCTTCTCAAGTGCACATGGAACATTCTCCAGGATAGACTACATCGTGGGTTACAAATTAAACCTCAGTAAATATAAGAAAATTAAAATCATATCAAGCATCTTCTCTGACCACAGTGCTATGAGATTAGATACCAATTACAAGAAAAAAACTGTAAGAAACACAAACACATGGAGATTAAACGTGTTTCTAAATAACCAACAGGTTACCGAAGAAATCAAAAGGGAAATAAAAAAAGTTCCAGAAAGAAATTACAATGAAAACAAGACAACTCAAAACCTATGGGATACAGCAAAAGCAGTCCTAAGAGGGAAGTTTATAGCAATATAATCCTACCTCAAGAAACAAGAAAAACATCAAATAGACAGCCTAACTTTACACCTAAAACAACTGGAAAAAGATTAAAAAAAAAATAGTAGAAGGAAAAAAATCATAAAGGTCTGAGCATAAATAAATGAAAAAGAAATGAAAGAAACAATAGTAAAGATTAATAAAGCTAAAGGCTGGTTCTTTGAAAAGATAAACAAAACTAACAAGCGTTTAGCCAGACTCATCAAGAAAAAAAGAGAAAAGAATCAAATCAACAAAATTAGAAATGAAAAAGAAGTTACAACAGACAATGAAGAAATACAAAGGATTATAAAAGACTATTATTAACAACTATATGGCAATAAAATGGATAATCTGGAAGAAATGGACAGACTCTTAGAAAAGTTCAATCTTCCGAGACTGAACGAGGAGGTAGAAATTATGAACAACCCAATTACAAGCACTGAAATTGAAGCTGTGATCAAAAATCTCCCAAAAAATCTCCCCAAAAACAAAATTCCAGGATCAGATGGCTTCACAGGAGAATTCTATCAAATATTTAGAGAAGAGCTAATGTCTATCCTTCTAAAACTCTTTCAAAAAATAACAGAGGAAGGAACACTTCCAAACTCATTCTACGAGGCCACCATCACCCTGATACCAAAACCAGACAAAGACAACACTAAAAAAGAAAACTACATGCCCAAATCACTGATGAACATACATGCAAAAATCCTCAACAAAATTTTAGCAAACAGAATTCAGCAACACATCAAAAAGCTCATACACCATGATCAAGTTGGGTTTATTCCAGGAATGCAAGGATTCTTCAATACACGCAAATCAATCAATGTGATATACCATATCAACAAATTGAAAGATAAAAACCATATGATCATCTCAATAGATACAGAAAAAGTCTTTGACAAAATTCAGCACTGATTTATGATTAAAACTCTGCAAAAAAATTGGCATAGAAGGAACCTACCTCAACATATTAAAGGCCATATATGATAAGCCAACAGCAAACACTATTCTCAATGGTAAAAAACTTAAAGTATCCTCCCCTAAGATCAGGAACAAGACAAGGGTGTCCACTTTCACCACTATTATTCAACATAGTTTTGGAAGTCCTAGCTACAGCAATCAGAGAAGAAAAAGAAATAAAAGGAATCCAGATCAGAAATGAAGAAGTAAAGCTCTCACTGTTTGCAGATGACATGATACTGTACATAGAAAATCCTAAAGATAGTATCAGAAAATTACTAGAGCTACTCAGTGAATTTAGCAAAGTTGCAGGATATAAAATCAATACACAGAAATCACTTGCATTTCTATATAGTAACAATGAAAGATCAGAAAGAGAAATTAAGGAATCAATCCCATTCACCATTGCAACAAAAAGAATCAAATATCAAGGAATAAACTTACCTAAGGAGACAAAAGAACTGTACACAGAAAATTATAAGACACTAATGAAAGATATCAAAGGTAACATAAATAGGTGGAGAGATATTCTATGTTCCTGGGTAGGAAGAATCAATATTGTGAAAATGACTATACTACCAAACACAATCTATAGATTCAGTGTGATCCCTATCAAATTACCAATGGCATTTTTCACAGAAAAAGGACAAAAAAATTTCAAAATTCATATGGAAACACAGAAGACCCTGAATAGCCAAAACAGTTTTGAGAAAGAAGACTGGAGTCAGAGGAATCAACCTTCCTGACTTCAGATTATACTACAAGGTTGCAGTCATCAAGACAGTATGGTATTGGCACAAAAACAGAAATATAGACCAATGGAACAAGACAGATAGCCCAGAAATAAACCATGCACCTATGGGTACCTTATTTTTGACAAAGGAGGCAAGAATATACAATGGGGCAACGACAGCCTCTTTCTTTTTTCTTTTCCCAGCCTCTGCTGGGAAAACTGGACAGCTACATGTGAAAGAATGAAATTAGAACACTTCCTAACACCATACACAAAGATAAACTCAAAATGAATCAAAGATCTAAATGTAAGACCAGAAACTATAAAACTCTTAGAGGAAAACATAGGCAGAACACTCAATGACATAAATCAAAGCAAGATCCTCTATGACCCAGGTCCTAGAGTAATGGAAATAAAAACAAAAGTAAATAAGTGGGACCTGATCAAACTTAAGCTTTTGCACAGCAAAGGAAACTATAAGCAAGGTGAAAAGACAACAGTCAGAATGGGAGAAAATGATAGCAAATGAAACAACTGATAAAGGATTAATTTCCAAAATATACAAGCAGCTCATACAACTCAATGCCAGAAAAACAGACAACCCAATCAAAAAGTGGGGAAAATACCTAAACAGACATTTCTCCAAAGAAGACATACAGTTCAGTTCAGTCGCTCAGTTGCGTCTGACTCTTTGTGACCCCATGGACTTCAGCATGCCAGGCTTCCCTGTCTATCACCAGCTCCCAGAGTTTACTTAAACTCATGTTCATCGAGTCAGTGATGCCATCCAGCCATCTCATCTTCTGTCATCCCCGTCTCTTCCCGCCTTCAATCTTTCCCAGCATCAGGATCTTTTCAAATGAGTCAGTTCTTCGCATATGGTGGCCAAAGTACTGGAGTTTCAGCTTCAGCATCAGTCCCACAGATGGCTAACAAACACATGAAAAGATGCTCAACATCGCTCATTATTAGAGAAATGCAAATCCAAACTACAATGAGATATCACCTCACACTGGTCAGAATGGCCATGATCAAAAAGTCTACAAACAATAAATTCTGGAGAGGGTGTGGAGAAAAGGGAATGCTCTTGCACTGCTGGTGGGAATGTAAATTGATACAGCCACTATGGAAGATGGTATGGAGATTCCTTTAAAAACTAGGAATAAAACCACCACATGACCCAGCAATCCCACTTCTAGGCATATATCCTGAGGAAACCAAAATTGAAAAAGACCCATGTATCCCATTGTTCATAGCAGCACTATTTACAATAACTAGAACATGGAAGCAACCTAGATGTCCATTGACAGAAGAATGGATAAAGAAGTTGTGGTGTCGTGTGCTATGTGTGTGCTAAGTCGCTTCAGTCATGTCCAACTGTTTGTGACCCCATGGACTGTAGCCCACCAGACTACTCTGTCCATGGGGTTCTCCAGGCAAGAATGCTGGAGTGTGTTGCCATGCCCTTCTTCAGGGGATCTTCCCAAAACAGGGATCGAACCCATATCTCTCATGTCTCCTGCATTGGCAGGTGGATTCTTATCCACTGTGCCACCAGGCAAGTCTGCAGAAGTTGTGGTACATATACACAATGAAATATTACTCAGCCATAAAAAGGAACACATTCGAGTCAGTTTCTAATGAGGTGGATGAACCTAGAACCCATTATACAGAGTGAAGTGAGTCAGAAAGAGAAAGATAAATATCATATTCTAACACATATATATGGAATCTAGAAGAATGGTACTGAAGAACTTATTTACAGGGTAGCAATGAAGAAAGAGACATAGAGAACAGACTTATGGACATGGGGAGAGGGGAGCAGAGGGTGAGATGTATGGAAAGAGTAACATGGAAACTTACATTACTATGTAAAATAGACAGCCAATGGGAATTTGCTCTCTGGCTCAGGAAACTCAAACAGGGACTCTGTATCAACCTAGAGGGGTGGGATGGGAGGGAGATGGGAGGGGGGTTCAAAAGGGAGGGGATATACGTATACCTGTGGCTGATCCATGTTGAGGTTTCACAGAAAACAACAAAATTCTTTTTTTTTTTTTAGAAAACAAGAAAATTCTGTAAAGCAATTATCCTTCAATAAAAAAAATAAATTAAAAAAGGAAGCACATATATTAATTTTAAAAATTTACATATATTGCATTTAAAAAATATATTGTGATAACTGTGTTCCTAAATAACTGATTTAAATTGAAAACTCCATGCATTTTTGATGCATTTTAAAATATTTTTAGAGGGGTCCATAAGGCGTCACCAGAATGCAATAAGGGTCCATTGCATAAAAATATTCAGGACCCCTACCAGAAGTGGTGATCATTCATATTCTTGTCTGTATTTGGTAAAGTGGGCTGTTTCATCTTCAACAGACTTTTTCATCCTGTATCCCAAACATGTATTCAACAAATATTTATTGATCCTCTGTATGTGCCCAGCACAGCTCCAGATGCTGGGAAATTTGAAGTAATATAAACAAAGCCTTTCCTTTCAATAGTTCAGTTGTAAAGAATCTTCCTGCAACGCAGGAGACCCCAGTTCGATTCCTGGGTCTGGAAGATCCCCTGGAGAAGGGATAGGCTACCCACTCTAGTATTCTGGCCTGGAGAATTCCATGGACTATATAGTCCATGGGGTCGCAGAGAGGCGGATACGACTGAGCAACTTTCACTTTCACTTGCCCTCAAGGGGTATAATTCTAGTGGGAAGACACAGGCAATAGACAAGTAAATATACCCAGTTATTTCAAACTGAGAAAAGCTCCATAAAGGAAATAAACAGAATGTTAAGTAAATGGGGCAGAGTGAGGGATCTGGAAGTCTCTCTCTGAAGAGTTTAGGACTAAAGGATAAGCACGTACCAAACACGGGGAAAGGTGGGGTTACGATATTCCAGAAGAAAAGGCAAAAGCAACAACACACGAGGGCTGTGAACATCCCGTGCTGGTTCAGGATAGACTGGACGCATTCTGGTCACAATGCTGATTCGTCCAGAAGGTTGTTTCTCCCTTGGTTTGCGGGTGCTGCGCTCTGCCTCAGTGTTCAGACTATGTCAACTGCATGTTTCTTAGTCCTCTTCCACAGGTCTCACACACACCCACGTAAGACAGGAGCCATGGGACTGTAGCTTGCTTCTGCAACTCCCACAAATGCCCTGGAAACGCTGAAGTGGGAAGAATGATCATCTTTCAGCCTAAATGCTACCAGAAGGCTCTCCTAATCCAGTTTGGTTATTTTGTTCATTGCAAATAATCCTCAAGACAGGAAAAGTCAGAGTGAGTAAAGAAGCGCAGAGCTACACATCAGCAGAATAACCCTTTGCACTCTGTTGGTAAAAACTTACAGAAACACTTCAGATATTCCACCACTATTAAATGGCATAGTCTTTAGCTAATATATCTTGTCTGAAGCATATCTATGATACGGAAAAGACATAAGGATGTGTCTAACACAGAAGACTAACAACCATTCATTGGGGCACTGTTCCATTTTTAATGCTATTTTTAAAATTCTATAGTAATCTATTTTTTCCTTTATCACTATAATTAATGACTATGCTATGTGCAGTAGACACTGGCTTTTGGACCTACAGCACCCATTCATTCCCCTTCCTTTATCAGTGTAGCATTCCATTTTGAGTATTTTCTCTCCTCTCCTCTCAGTCCACAGTAGTAATGGCGTAACTGACTCCACACCCAACTTCACAGATGTCACACGACCCAGGCTCCAGCAATCAGAGTCGCAGATTTTGCTGGCCACAGTGATTGTTTCAGAGAAAGGCACCAGAAACATAAGGTGCCATGAGACTCTTAGTGAAACGTTCGGACCTTAATTTGAGCATAATGAGAGTGAATAGTTGCTAGAACCACTTTGAAACCCCAGGATGCCCAAGAATGAATCCAACACATGATAGAGACAGCCAAGCAGAGATAGACAGACTGTGTTCTGGTGTCCCAGCTAAGTAAAGCCTTGCATGAAACCAGATTCACCTGGAATGGTGAATTTTACATCAGTGAATAAATTCCCTCTTGACTTAATTTGGGCTGGCTTTTATGTCACAACAGAAATAGTTCTGCTACCTGATAAACACTTAAGACTAATTCATTTATAAACTTGTTAAACAGTTCCGCCATAGCCTTTAGCCATAACATCCATCCTCAAGGATGAATTCATAAAATGAGTTCATCCACTTTACCTAGTGGTTCAGCAGTAAAGAATCTGCTTGCCAGTGCAGGAGATGTGGGTTCGATCCTCCCTGGACAGAGGAGCCTGACGGGCTACAGTCCATGGGTTACAAAGAGTCAGACATGATTTAGCAACTCTACAACACCAACACCATCCTAAAATGCATTCATCAACATATTACATTAGAGGAGATTTATTTTCTCTCCCCATTTTCAGCCTTCATTTTTTTTTTTTTTTTTTTGGCAGTATTCTTCTGGACTTAAAAATCAAACAGTCAAGTTCATTCCATATTAACTTACTTTTTTGCATATTTGAAAATAATTTCTTAAACACATTCCCTACAATCCCTCACTATGATTCACTGAACTAAAAGACCAATACAGCCTTTGTAAAGGCCAGGCAGGAAATAACTAGTAGCTGACTTCATTGAGTCTAGAACAGAGAAACAAGTTTCAAATAATACCTTGTATTTAAACCGTATGATATTTATATTCCAAAGGGCAATCAGTGAAATTCTGATATGATAAGCCCCCACGTGAAAAGTACATCAAACAAAGTTGCTTTGACAGTTTAATGAATGGCATTTACTCCATTCCAAAGTCTTGCAGCTCAGAAACATACTTTGGGCTACATAATTTATCCGTCTAGCTGATACCTTGTCTAAACTGGAAATGTGCTTCTCCTTTTTGCTAAAAATACTTGGGTAGCCCCGTGTAAAGTGAATTGCTATTCCCCACTTAATCTTTCTCTCAGGGGACTATTAAGGTGAGACTACCAGGAACGTGGAAGTTTCAATATCAGAACAAGCAGCTGAGACCACCTACAAAATCCATCTCCACTCACTTATCAGGAGAGCTCTGGAAACTTACTTCATTTCTTCTGAGACTTGGCTTCTCCACTGGGAGCTCAGAAATGGCAGAAGCCAAAGCCACCAGCCTCTGAAGACTAGTGTGAGAACTAAAGAGAGCATTGGTCAACTAATGACACAATTTACAACAATTATGGAAAGGGAAAAAGGTGTACCAAGTAACTTTTGATCTATTTTTACAGATTTTTAAAAATCTCCAAACTGTTTCAAATCAGTAATTTAACAAGAGTTTTCCACAGAGAATGAACTTATGCTTGGGGTCGGGGGGGAGGCTGCGGCGGGGGGGAGAGGATTTGTTAGGGAGTTTGGGATGGACAGGTACACACTGCTGTATTTAAAATGGGTAACCAACAAGGACCAACTGTATAGCACAGGGAACTCTGCTCAATATTATGCGGCAGCCTGGATGGGAGGGAAGTTTGGGGGAGAAAGGATACGTGTGTATGTATGGTTGAGTCCCTTCACTGTTACCTGAAACCGTCACAACATTGTTAACTGGCTATACTCCAACACAAAATAAAAAGATTAAAAAAAAAAAAATAGAGTTTTCTTATCCAGTCAGTCAGTCAATAAGGCTAGACAGCCAGATTGCCTTTTCCTCCCCTCCGCTCCTGACGCAGGACTGCAGCACCCAGGACCAGCATTCCCAGCAGAAATGAGGCATTCCGAGCCTTCTGAGGACACAGCGTGCATCCCTCAATCTTGTGCAGGGAGAGTTCATTACTGGAAAGTGCGGGTCATGGGTGGGAAATAAAAACAACAGGCCCCAAACGGCCTAGGGTGGAATTCATTACCTGTGGACTCGCTGCTAATGATTTAGGGAGCACACTGGTGCTTAATATTTTATCTGTTTAGTGCCAATGGAAGGGTGAGGCTCTCACGCAAGCCCCAAACTGAAAATCTAGTGTCTGAAATTTCTGTTCTGAAAGACTGAACTGGGCAAGAGCGAGGCACACTGGGGGAGAAAATCCTTTTCCTCTTTGGTTTCTACCACTTCAGAAGCAAAGCCCACGGCTCCTGGAGCTGGTGCTCAGAAGGCACATCCCCCTGAGGGGACTGGGAAGGGGGCCTCCAAGGAGGGGGTTGGGGCTGTGGATCCAGCAGCAACCTGTCGGGCAGGGCCCATCCTGACCTGGAGCCCTTTGTACACAAAATGCCAGGCCAGCGGCAGAGGAGCAAGAAACTATGTGGGAACTTGGGGTACTTTTGTCAGGAATCCCTCCAACATTCTGAAGATACAAGAAGCACTGGGGTAACGTTCATAGTGGGAAAGAAGAACAGAGAGCTCCAGGAGCAACAGCTGAGGACTAGCTTAGTCCTAATATTATTCCCAATATTCTAATAGTCAGCGAAGCCAGAGTTAGTGGAGCAGGATTCAGACGCAGATTTTTGGCTCCAGGGTCAACAGCCCATGGGAAAAACAAGAGGAAACGAGATGGAGGAAACATCAGTGACAGTCACAGGCAGTTACTGATGGGCTCCACAGGAATGGCTAAGAGTGTTCAAGACCAAAGCTAGAGAGGGAGCCAGACAAGTCACAGGCTCATGAAGTAGCACATTCAGCTCATCAGGATATATACTTAGACCTACACAGGCACAGGTCTACACACACACACACACCACTTCACCAGCTCACACACACTTTGCCCATCTGGGAGGACTGAATTCTTCTTCTCCTAGTGTAGAGGTTCCAGTGGACTGAAGCGAGAGGTGGGAGATGATCGCCAACTCCCACCACAGCCAGCCTGACTTACAGCCCAAGTTACACAGGGCTATTCCCAGGCGGCGCAGTGGTAACGAATACACCTGCCCATGGCGGAGATGCAAGAGACGCGGGTTCGATTCCTGGCTTGGGAAGATCCCCTGGAGTAGGAAAAGGCAATCCACTTCAGTATGCTTGCCTGAAAAATTCCACGGACAGAGGAGCCTGGTGGGCTACAGTCCATGGGGTCGCAAAGAGTCAGACGTGACTGAGCAAGCAAGCAACAATTGGTTAAAGAGTTCTTCAAAGCAAGCCCAAGTGGTTTCATCCAGAGAGAAAAATCTAGGATATCAAGTGAAATGAAATAACTGTACATAATTCAGGCAATCTTCCATAAATATTATTCTCATAAACATGCTTTAGGCAAATGTTGGGCAGCAGATATTTTGAGCCTAGAAAGAGGGAAATTTTGTTTGGCTAATTTAGAGCAAACCTATGTGCTTCTGAAAAATCAATCAAGAAGGTAGGAAGGACGTTCCATTAAAGACATTAATTAAGAAACATGGCCCAGAAGTTTGCTGAAGAGGCCACCCAACCACCCCATATATATGGTCAGCATATCTACCTCTCATTCTAGATTTTATTTTTCAAAATAGAATCAATCTAGAAAAACGAATTTTAATTTCAGAAGGCACTAAAATCCTATATCTTACGTATAAAAGTGTCAGTTTGTATTTTAAAAAAATGTAAAAGCTGGCATGGAGGTTATACATGGCTACAAAACTTCACAGAGAGGGAAAACAAAATGCAGGTGACTGTTTTATTATTTGGTTTGTTTTTAACTTTAATATTCCCATACTGCAACTTCTTCCACTGTAGTAATAAACCAAAATAAAGTCCCTGAATTGTATAAATTGGGTGAATTCACTTTTTAAAGCCTAGGGTAATCACATAGCTGGCACCTTATAACTGAACATGAGATTTTTCTGAAAAATGAGATCCACAGATAAGTAGCTCTTCCGTCTAGTTCATCCCACCCCCGCTACTTCTTCGGTCTCTGAGTCAGTGAAATTGCGACTTGCTGGCCGTCTGAGCGTGGTATCCAATCACCTTATATGTCAGGGTGTTCACCAGCTCAGTTCCGTGAAGATTCCATAGGTTGGCCCCAGAGGATAGACTGATAATTTTGCTGATGAATGTCTCATGCTGTTTTTAAGGAGAACATTTTTCGCTTTCGCCGCAAATGGCTATAAATCTAGCCTGGCCTCATCTGCTTCTTCAGGTGGACCTCATCAGTTGTAGGCATCTTATCAGCTAGAAACAGCCTCTCCTAATGGCTTGATAAATATTCCCGCCTCCCGAGAATCAGTTATCGAGAGATTCAAATCATGGTCAGTACTTAGAGCAGCTATTACTACAGACTTAATGCCAGTTACCCTTTGTACTTATCTCTGTAACCAGAGAGGCTGAATAGCTCTTTTTATGTCTCCACTCCTGGTCACTAAAAGCAAAGTTCATTCAAAATTTCCTCCTGCCTAGGGAGCTTACAGGCCTGTAATAAAACTTGAAGAGATTTGTGTGAATATAAAATAAAATGTATGTTTCCTCTGGCATCCACTCCCTCAGTCCCAAACCTGCCCCATATTTGGCCCAGGGGTAAAGGCACATAAATCTGAAATGGTGCCACAGGTGAGGCAGAAACAAGCTCCATTGACTTTGGACAGCTCAGCCTAAGACACTGTGGTTCCAGGCGATGTGTTTTTCCTTCTGCCTCTTTGTTTTAATGACATTGATCTGCAGAGTCTGAAATCTGAAAAATAAGGTTTTTTGACATCTCAAACAGGGCTTGGGATTTACGAAAATGTGCCAAGTCGCAATAGAAAACAAACACTTTTTTCCTGCACAGTCCAAACAACATACCTTTAATGAAAATAATTATAAAATCTCAATTGTTGGGAAGACTGGGGGGAACTGCTAAGTAAAACTGTCACTCTCCTTTAGGGGAAATGGGTACATAAAGAGGAGGGCCTGTAGTTAATAATCTGTATTGTATATTTGAAAGTGGCTAAGAGAGCAGATTTGAAAAGTTCTCATCACAAGAAAAAAAATTGTAACTATGTGTGATAATGGATGTTAACTAGACTTTTCATGGTGATCATGTGGCAGCATGTACATAAATTGAAGCATTGTGTTGTACACCTGAAACTAATATACTGTTATATGTCTTATATGTCCATTGTATCTCCATTTTTAAAAAATCAGCACACAGAAAAGGGTCTGGAAACCCTTACAAGGAGAAGTGCTGGGCTTTATGCAACATGGTTCCTCCTCAAGAGAGCTGAAAGGCATCTAGGCTTGTAACAAGGACTATCAAAAAGTAAGAATCCACAGATACTTTCAGCAGCTCTTAAAACCATCATCCGTTACCTCTACATTTGTAGTTAATCACATCTTACTATGCAGAGGGTTTCCCTGCATAGATCAGATGGTAAAGAATCTCCTTGCAATGCAGGAGACCCAGGTTCGATCCCTGGGTCAGGAAGATCGCCTGGAGAAGGGAATGGCTACCCACTCCAGTATTCTTACCTGGAGAATTCCATGGACAGAGGAACCTGACAGGCTACAATTCATGGGGTCACAAAAGAGTCAGACATGACTGAAGCACACATGCACACACACAATGTGTCAAGGCTGTATATTGTCACCCTGATTATTTAACTTATATGCAGAGTACATCATGAGAAACGCTGGGCTGGATGAAGCACAAGCTGGAATCAAGATTGCCGGGAGAAATATCAATAACCTCAGATATGCAAATGACACCACCCTTACGGCAGAAAGCAAAGAGGAACTAAAGAGCCTCTTGATGAAGGTAAAGAAGAGAGTGAAAAGCTGGCTTAAAATTCAACATTCAGAAAATGAAGATCATACCATCTGGTCCCATCACTTCATGGCATATAGATGGGGAAACAATGGACACAGTGACAGACTTTATTTTCTTGAGCTCGAAAATCACTGCAGGCAATAACTGCAGCCATGAAATTAAAAGACGTTTGCTCCTTGTAAGAAAAGCTATGACAAACTTAGTGTATTAAAAAGCAGAGACATTTCTTTGCCGGCAAAGGTCCGTATAGTCAAAGCCATGGTTTTTCCAGTAGTCATGTATGGATGTTAGAGTTGGACCATAAGGAAGGCTGAGCACTGAAGAATTGATGCTTTTGAACTATGGTGTTGGAGAAACTCTTGAGAGTTTCTTGAGAGAAACTCTTGGACTGCAAGGAGGTCAAACCAGTCAATCCTAAAGGAAATAAACCCTCAACATTCATTGGAAGGACGGATGCTGAAGCTGAAGCTCCAATATTTTGGGCTCCTGATGCAAAGAGCTGACTGATTAGAAAAGACCCTGATGCTGGGAAAGATAGAAGGCAGGAGGAGAAGGGGACAACAGAGGATGAGATGGTTGGATAGCATCACCGATTCCACGGACATGAGTTTGAGCAAGCTCCAGGAGATGGCTAAGGACAGGGAAGCCTGGTGTGCCGCAGTCCATGGGGCTGCAAAAAGTCAGACATGACTGAGCGACTGAACAACAATGCATGCAGTGAAGGAATGTTCTACAGAATGTTGATCTTCCACCTTGATTTTTGTAGATCTCACAGTTGTATATAGCACTCTTCAGTAGCCTTTGGCTTAGGTCTTCTTTTTTTGTATTCTTATAGTTGACTCTCTAGGAAATCTTTAGTATAGCTTAAGTTGAGCATCCCCACTTCACTGAGGAGATAACTGGGGATCAGACAAGATTAAGCAATTTGTCCAAGGAAGTGAAATCACTGAGTGATGAGCATGCATTGTGGTTATATGCCCAGGTTACAGGATTCTGGCTCTTCTCATTGGCTACATGGTCACCATGGGTACCAGGGCTGGGAGGTCATGGGTGTGCAGAGGGGCTTAGCCATGAACCAGAGGGTAGACTGACCCGTCAGTGGCCATTTCTGAAGCACATACTTACAACCCAGCCATGTCTACATATAGTTTTGGATCACATGTATAAACCCCTCTTTGGCAGTTATGCATTTCCTTTCTCCATAGGGTCATGCTTTTTCTTTTTAAAAACATATTTATTTTATTTATTAATTTGGTTGCAGCATTCAGGATTTTTAGTTGTAGCATGTGGAATCTAGTTCCCTGACCAGGGATTGAATCCAGACCCCCTGCATCGGGAGCTTGGAGTCTTAGCCACTGGACCACCAGGGACGTCCTCTGTCCTGCTCTTTCCAGAGTAAACAACTTCCTTCCCTTGGTGCTTTGTCAATATCTGATTGCTGATCTTCCCCAGGAAAATTTCAGTCACTGTCAATTTCAGACTGTCCAAACTCTAATGGTGAGAGGAGAGTGGTGAGAACTGGCGCAGAAATCTCTGTTCTGCTCTGGGTTATAGGTCTCTAGCCTCATGGTCCCTTCTCAAACCCAGAAACAAGCTGTCTAACCCTTCTGCTGTGAGGCACTGCTAAGAATTACATCCTCCCTGAGGTAGCCAGAAAGGAGAACAAGGATGCCCACCCCATTTTTGGACAGCAAGTGAGTTCAAGATCTGAAATTGGCCCCAGAACTCCCAGGACCATGAAAAATTATTTGCTTAAGAGCTCTAGGTTAAAAAGAAAAGGTTAAATTCCCCCCGCCACACACAAATAACACTTTTTTCCCTGTAAGTGGAAAAACTTGCCAAACCTATGACCTCAAGGTTGACAACTATAATTGTGGTACTGAATAGATGGCCAAAAAAGAGAAAGATTTTCCTCTGTTTTTCAACACCTTTCAGTTCTGTACTCATGAAGCGAATGTGCCATTCACTGCCGTCTTTCAGCCTCTACCGCCTCCCGTTACAGAGTTGAAGAAGAAAAGCCATGTTGGGTTCTTCTTTCACACACAGAGATTAAATGGTCAGATAGTGCATACAGAGCTGCATTCCAAGTCCTTCTGAGGCCATTTAGAAGCATTTCATCACTGCTTCTGTTGATTTAGTTTTTCATCTGCTCACAGCTCAGCCCCACCAAGTCTGGGCCTGCCCCCTCTCCCTCCCTTGAAGCTTTTTCTTCACAACAAGCTAGGAATCTCCTCACCTCCTCTTACACACCAAGCATCTAAGGACGGAGGACGGAGCGTGTCCTAACTCAGTCAGCTGCAAGTTTGTTGTTGTTGTTGTTGTTTTGTTGTCGGCATTCAGACTCTCAGCCCCAAATGAAGACTTTTCCGTAAACATTTTATTCTCCTAACTCCGCAAGATACCTTAGTCCAGTTTTACTATCTCTCATTTCTCATCTGGCATAGAATTTTTCTCATTGATGCATATTCCTCTTGGGTGGCCCTTCTGTCTATTTTTCAAAGTTGTTGTCAGAAAGCAACATTGTTTGACAGAAAACTCTGGAGCACTGTGCGTCAGCTGGGCTTTTCGTTTCTGTTGCTCACTGGCTTCTCTAAATCATGGCAGTTTCACGGACTGTCAGGAGGCCTGGCTGAAACTCTGACTTCCAAGTGCCTCGCGTGTCCTCTAGCTCACCCCTGCGGACGCGTCTTTGGCAGAGCTGGCGCAGGAGGGAAAGCCAGTGAAGACCAGCCCGTGCCATGGCGACCTCCACAAAGACGGTGGCTCTCTGAGTCAGACTGGAAATATTGGCTGCCAGTGGTGCATGGAAGAGGGAAGGCTTCTGAACGTGGCTTTTAAACCACCTGAATCAATCACCTGGGTAACTGGGCAAACAGAAAGTTAAGTCAAAAATAAATTTAAACATAAACCAGTGCCACCCACATGCGAGCAGGAGGCAAAGAGTCTGAAGCAAAAATTCTGAATGGCCCTGAGAATCAAAAGAAATGTAAAGAGTACCTTAGGGCTCAGAGAGGAAGTGCCTTTGGACTGTCTGCTCTGATTCTAAATGTCTAGAAAAGATTCCTGTGCTTTTTATTAGGATTATTTTTCATGAGCCAGTTTAGACAAGATAGGAACCAACCCCAATCCATCTCAAAAACCCATACCAGTCTTGCACCTTTCACGGGGTGCAGGTTATACTAATTCACTTCTCCTGAAGAAGAGGGTCTGGAGGCAAATTATTCCAGTAGCTTCTTCTATGGGTCTTAAAGCACTCTAAGACATCAAGAGAATTAAAGTCTGTCCTGGGAAAAATTATTAAGGAGAAGTTCTGGATGTATTTCTAACCATGACTCCTCTACCAGAAATTCTCCTTGTGGCTAATGATTTGTGATGTTGATTACTTTTTTCTCCACTTTTTCCTCCTGCTACCCTTGGCCCATATAAGTAGCTCTCCTTTACTTTGCCCAGGGAAGTCCAATTTATAATCAGTAAGCAGAAAAGTCTCTAAGGCCAAACAGTTAGCAAAAGCCTAAACGTTTAGAACATGATCTCGCTGGAGAGGTAAGGAGAAGAGAAGGGAATCTGTGAATAGAAACAGAGCTAGACAAGCCTGGGGAGAGATCCAAATAAAGGGGTCTGTGCAGGTCTATAAGTAAGAGAGCAGGATGCAGAGAAGCTGACTGGTCCCAGGGTGGCAAGAACTTGGATCTGCCTTCTAGAAGAACTCACTGGAAGGGGTTGAAGAGGCATGACCATTAACTGATCTTTGCACAGGCAAGATGTTTCCTGCCCATCTCTCCTCATGGACTGAGAAACTCAAATGTACTCTGCCTGTGGTGACCTCCTTAGACTCACTAAGAATTCTCATGCAGAGCATGCCTGCTATGTGGACAGATTTCAATGCCACAATGGAAATCAGAAGAAAAAAGAAAAGCCTCAAGAGTGAATTATTCATTTTCTTGGTTGAAAGTGAAAGTCACTCAGTCATGTCAAACGCTTAGAAACCCCATGGACTATACAGACCATGTAATTCTCCAGGCCAGAATACTGGAGTGGGTAGCCTTTCCCTTCTCCAGGGCATCTTCCCAATCTAGAGATTGAACCCAGGTCTCCCACATTGCAGGTGGAGTCTTAACCAGCTGAGCCACAAAGGAAGCCCAAGAATACTGGAAGGGTAGCCTATCCCTCGACTGAGCGACTTCACTTTCACTTTTCACTTTCATGCATTGGAGGAGGAAATGGCAACCCACACCAGTGTTCTTGCCTGGAGAATCCCAGCGACAGGGGAGCCTGGTGGGCTGCTGTCTATGGGGTCGCACAGAGTCGGACACGACTGAAGCGACTTAGCAGCGGCAGCAGCAGCCTATCCCTTTTCCAGCGGATCTTCCCGACCCAGGAATTGAACCCGAGTCTCCTGCATTGCAGGCGGATTCTTTACTAGCTGAGCTACCAGGGAAGCCCTTTTCTCAGTTGAGGGGCTAGTTTGTCTACAGCACTGTTCGCTCAGGGTTACCGTAGGGGCTCAGTGGTAAGGAACCCGCCAGCCAGTGCAGTGGGCATGGGTCTGAGCCCTGGTTTGGGAAGGCCCCACGCGCCGCCGAGGAACCACGCCCAGGTGCCGCAACTATTGAGCCTGCGCGCCCTACAGCAGCAAGAGAAGCCACCGCCCGGAGAAGCCCACACACCGCAACTGGAGAGTAGCCCCCGCCCATCGCTGCTAGAGGAAAGTCCGGAAAGCCACGAAGACCCAGCACAGCCCAAATAATTAGTTTTTTATTTTTTAAACTGTTAGCTCACACCATGTAAAATGACTGCCGTTCAGCCAATTGTTGAGTCCCAGCGGCAATGTCATGTGGCTCCTCAATGCTTGAAAAGCTAGTTTATCCACAGGGCAGGTGCGAGTCCTGCTGGGTCAGCAGGGACCGCTGCTTGTCTGAGGGCTTCCCCAAATCAAGGCCTTCCTCAGAAACCCATGCTGTTCCCTTGTTTATCCGTGGAGAACCGGCTGAGAGCACTGCCACAATTCCTGGTGGAGGAAAGGTGAGCCAGGGTGTGAGGGCTTAGGAGGGAGCAAGAAGGATCAGAAGTTAAAACATAAATCTACCTGGCAGCCTTTCATTTTCTTTTTGGGAGGCTCAGCCTTCCTAAAGAGGGTGTGTTTCCCCATCTTTTTTGTTTCCCACATTCAAATGTATCCTTGTGTGTGTAAGTGCATCTCTCAACAACAATGAAGTATAAAGTAACAATGGTCCCTCAGCTGCAGGAAAAGCAGTAAAATAATATCCTTCGATGGATGTCAAGAGAAGAAAGGGCTCTGACTTAGGATGTTTTAACAGCGAACCATTTTTGAAAATACTAAAATGTCCAAGTTGAATAGGCATTCATTAAATACCAAGAAGGGCTTCCCTGGTAGCTCAGGTGATAAAGAATCTGCCTGCAAGGTAAGAGACCTAGGTTCGATCCCTGGGTTGGTAAGATCCCCTGGAGAAGGGAATGGCAACCCACTTCAGTATTCTTCCCTGGAGAATCCCATGAACAGAGGAGCCTGGCAGGCTACAGTTCATAGGGTTGCAAGGAGTTAGACATGACTGAGCAACTAACATTTTCACTTTGAGATACCAAGAAATGTTGAAGGAAGGACCTATCTCCAAACTTCAGTCAAAATCTCTGCTGACAAGCAAAGGAAAAACCCAATGGGCCATTTTGCTTGGGTGTATTTGACTTCAGAACTGCCAAGTAGCTCCAAAGCCACCTCTTCACGAAGCCCTCCAGTTTTCCCCCAGCCACAGGTGTTTCTGCCTTCTCTATCTTTTCATGAAATTTTCATTATATTGATAGAATGAGACTCTTTGTTGGGCGATGCAACCACCCATCTATGAGCACCTACTGTATCCAAGGCATTGTCTTGCAGGTCATACGAAGATAGGAAACATACAGTCACGCCCTTAAGATTCTTTGAGTCTAGCAGGCAGCCTTGTCTGTGGATAGTTACGTTGGCCCCTGCCAATGTCTCGCCACGTCCTATGTCCTCAACTAGTCTGCAAGTTCCTTGCGGGTAGGGTTTGTGTTCTGTCCTTTCTTCGGTCCCCGAGAAGCAGTGTCCATGCTGTGCTTAGCCTATGCACGTATAGTAAGGGCTCCATAAATGCTTGTGTTGAGTCCCTACACATGGCAATAACTTCAAAACTTGATGGATGGATGGACAAGCGACACCTGCTCCACGCAGTGTCTTCTCCCACAGCCACTGGCTGCACCTCCTGGCCTGTCTCTGCCTAGCTGCTGCACTCTTGGCCCTTTCTTCACTAGGTCCTCCCAGCCTCACAAGGAGGACCACTGCACTAAATCCAAAGCCAGTATACAACTGCCTAAATACTAACAAGCACCTCCCCCACCCCCACTGCTGAAAGGACACATGCCTTGCTTTTCCATTAAGTACATTTTCTTTAAGACCAGCTGTGGAACTCTCTTCCCACTGTGAGTTCTCCAGGCCCTCATTTTTCTTCTTCTTCCTTTATGGTGTGGTTTCTTCCTTTCTTAACGTCATCTAACTTGTGAAAGAGTACTTCAGTTCATGAACAATTTCACGTGTTGGTCAAACTAGATTTAAAGCTGCAAATACTGGCAGGGACATCAAGCCAAGACGTAGAATTATAGTGAGGAAGTCCAGGGTCTTCATATGGATTCCCCAAAAAGCAGACTCAGAGAGACAATGATTTGGGTGCAAGGATTTAGAAGTAATCCCAAGAAACATGGAGAGAGGGAGTGAGGAAATGAAACAAGGAAGGGAAGGAAGTCAACAAAAGAAGTGTTAACAAGCAGATGGCCACTCTGGGCAACTGTGGGGCTTGATCCTGCTGAGAACTCCATGTGACACGGAGAAAATGCCCCTTATTTTGACCCTCCTCGGGATGAAGAGGCCAGGGAGTGTACCTACCAACTCCATTCCACAGCTCTGTGACTGAAGACCACTCCTGGGCATTAATCCCTGTCTCCTCTAGCATGCTCCTGGAGCTAGAAGAAGCACTCAGGCAGACAGAATCAGGAGCCTGAATTAGGAAGTCTTAGTTCACACACAAAGCTGAATACTGAAGCTGCAGTGGCTGAAGGGGTATGGCTAGACCCCAGCAGCGTTGGCCACGCCCACTGATGTATAGCGGAACCTTAGACCCAGCAGGACCGACCCTGGGAAGCCTGCGAGAACGCTGCTCCTCGGACTGTGGAAGGGCATCCAACGGAGAGTGAGAAAGAGACTGAAACCCAGGCCACCTTCTGTTTGCCAACTGCAAGCTCCATTTGGGGCTGCCTCCACCTGGAAGAAGGAAATTGCTCTTTCAAATCTACACCAAGGTGGCAAATGTACTAACAGTGGCCCTCATGACACGGCCCCAATATTACAACAGATATCAAAACAGTAACAGTGTAATGGGGTCTAATTGTATGCACCACAGTCTCCTTGATGTGAAAAAGAGGGCATGCTAGAATAATAAGGCAGTACTTGCCAGTACTTGCCAGTATTTGCACTAGGTAATAGTCATTTTTGGATACTCGGGTGATTCTTTTTGCCAATAGAATTTTTGCTATCACCCCATTCACAGCAAATCTGAGATCTTCTGCAGCAATATTTAATATATGCTTTATCATGAGCTTTTTTTTTTTTTTTCTATTCCCAGAGGAGATCTGATCTTTCTGCTCTTTCTTGAGTAAGGTGACCCTCTCAGATTGTGCCTTCTGCTATCTTTGCCAATCACTGGACCAGAAATCTCAGAGATTCCCCAGTGCTCCTCATTAGAGGGACTGGCCTGCCAATGCTGTCTCTGATTATTACACAGTTTGGAATTGCAATCAGTGTTGTGGCTCCCACTTCCCACATTTACAACAGACACATAACTATGCTGAGCATGCTTTCTGCACTTGCCTATGCTTCTGGGCAAGGGATTTTAATGTTCCTTTTCTCTTCCACAAACTGTGGTTTGCATGTTTTCCATCTGACTGCTTAATGGCAGGATGCCTTTCTCCACCTCATGTACAAATTGAATTTTCTGATCGTAGGTTATTTACTTAGTCTTTGAAATCCTACAACTTGTCCCTGTTTTTCATACTGACTGAATAACTCCTGCAGCATAAAAGAACTCAGGGGTAGTCTCCCAAAGCAGAACTCAAGTCAAGGACCCTTTAAGTTCTGACGGCTGTAAGGCCTTGTGAAGATCCCGTTGGGGGCTTTTCTATCTTGGCAATTGTTCAGTTCCTGGAATCAGAGAAAGTTAGGGCTGGGCAAGGTCTTGGAGATCATCCCAAAGTGGCATCTAATGTCTGTAGCATGTAGATTACAATACCTAGCTGTGATTTGATGAAGAGAGATTATTTTAAGGAGAACGAAATGTGTTCATTCTTTCATCATGGCTTTACTTACAATGGGAGGAGACACATGGATCATGAAGAGCAGAAATTCCATGATGGATATCTTGGCATAAGCTTGAGATTGTCTACTGTTACTTTTACCTAATTGTTGATAGCTATCATCAAGGCCTCAGCTCTAACCTTGGGTACTCTGCAGACACAGTAGTTAAGGGGTGGCAATTGGCACAAAAGCATACTTTGAACATAATGAAATTTAGTCTCATACACAAAATTTTATATAATTTTATAATAATCAGAGATGACAGTTTCATATTCTGAAAATAGGTATGTATAGGCAACGACTACATATTTAAGGAACTCAAATTCCAGGTGCCTGCTTTTATACCTACTTATATAAATGATTAAATTTTTTTTTCATTTATTTTTATTAGTTGGAGGCTAATTACTTTACAGTATTGTAGTGGGTTTTGTCATACACTGACATGAATCAGCCATGGTTTTACATGTGTTCCCCATCCCGATCCCCCCTCCCACCTCCCTCTCTACCCAATCCCTCTGGGTCTTCCCAGTGCACCAGGCCCGAGCACTTGTCTCATGCATCCAACCTGGGCTGGTGATCTGTTTCACCCTAGATAATAAATTAATATATTAATGTTAATGATTAAAATAGTTGGACAAGCCCATTTGACTTTCAGTACATGAGAAACAATTTTGTTGGATATCATAAAGTTTCTTTTATCAGTTTGTAACCTATTACCACATTGCCATTTATATTTCTAACTTGAAATTTGATCCTTCAACTCCTGTAACAACTTGTTGTGTTTTAAAGATTTAGTAGGGGTAATTTTTTTTTTTTTTTTAATAATTGGAGCCACTTGAAATAATGGAATAGTGGCTTTGGGGGTCAGACAAGCCTGTGTTTAAATGCCACTGATTAGCTCTATGACCTCAATCAAATTATCATTCGCTAAGCTTACCCCCATCTGAAAAACCTGAGCTAATAATATCACATGCAGATGCTGAGAGATTAAATGAGATAGATGGGTATATCTTAAAAACAAATGTAGTGTCTGACATGTAATAGATCTAAATCTTACCAAATCATCTATCTATTCATCTACCTATCATCTATATATCTTTCTCTCTATATCTCCTGACTTTCTTATATGATTATATCAAGAACTCTATGTCTGTCCCACTTTAAAAAAAATAGTGTCTACAAAGATTGCTAATATTCTACATATTATCTTTTCAGTTCAGTTCAGTCGCTCAGTCGTGTCCAACTCTTTGCGACCCCATGAATCACAGCACGCCAGTCCTCCCTGTCCATCACCAACTCCTGGAGTTTACTCAAACTCAAGCCCATCGAGTCGATGATGCCATGCAGCCATCTCGTCCTCTGTCGTCCCTTTCTCCTCCTGCCCCCAATCCCTCCCAGCATCAGGGTCTTTTCCAATGAGTCAACTCTTCACATGAGGTGGCCAAAGTATTAGAGTTTCAGCTTGCATCAGTCCTTCCAATGAACGCCCAGGACTGATTTCCTTTAGGATGGACTGGTTGGATCTTCTTGCAGTCCGAGGGACTCTCAAGAGTCTTCTCCAACACCACAGTTCAAAAGCATCTTTTCTTTTAGGACAGTATTTTTGCCCCTTGTAGGTCAGATGCTGAGCCTCGTATTTTTGAGGACTGTGATTAGGCCTGTTTCTTCCAGCACTCCTCCTACTGCTAGATTCTGTGTTGGTACAAGAGTTCAGCAGGATTTGTTGCTGTGTTGTCGTTTAGTTCCTAAGACGTGTCTGACTCTTTGTGACCCCACGGACTATAGCCCGACAGGCTCCTCTGTCCATGAGATTTTCTAGGCAAGAATACTGGAGTGGGTTGCCATTTCCTTTCCCAGGGGATCTTCCTGACCCAGGGATGGAACCTGCGTCTCCTGCATTGATAGATTTTTTTACCACTGAGCCACCAGGGAAGCTAATCAGTTCCCCTAGCTGACTCCTTAATATAAAAGATGTCATCACTATGTTGTCTTGATTTATCTGATGCTCTTACCACTCCTCTAATAGCTGTTCCTGCTACCTTCAGTTTGGAAACTGGCAAATATAGTTAGTTCCTCATTAGTTTTCTCTACCTTATCAACTGTGATGTTATGGCAAACACCCTTGGCCAACATCTGGAGAAACTGGAGAAGTTGTTTAAGGAGTTTATTTTATTTTTTAACTTTTTATTTTATATTGGAATATAGCCAGCTAACAATGCTATGATATTTCCAGGTGGACAGCAAAGGGATTCAGTCATAGATGTACATGTAGCCATTCTCCCCCAACATTTTCTTTTTAATGAAACCATTTTGAAGCTGTGCCACAAATCACTGAAGAGATAATGCAAATTTTTGTCTGGAAGATGCTAAGGTTTATTGAGCATCTCTTAAGGGACAAGTCAGAAGCTCCTCTGTTAAGTCCTCAGTGTTTGGCCTTGAAATGTATGTTTGCGGCTCCCTTCTTTCCCTCTTATGTGGAGACAAGCCTAAGGTCAACCCACTGAGGAAGCTCTGTGTGACGCTGGGAATCACCAGCCCCTCGTGACTGCTCTAGAGACTGGGTCCTTCTTCAAGTAGATGTTGCGTGTGCCATGGAAGCCTCTGCAGTGAGGCCAAGTGGCCTGTGCACTCTTCTCAGAATAATCTTCTTAAAAATAATGAAATGCAGTACATAATAGGTCAAGGGAAAATAATAAATTAAAATATAGTTAACAAATTATTTTATTTTGCTACGTGCTTCTTCACTAGTGCACAAGACGACAAGATCTTGTGGCAGGTCTAATAATTACCAAAATTCCTAGTAGTGATGAGCATAGATAATAATTAGAGATATCTGAAACAACAGTGAAATGACATGAAAATATCCGTGAGTTTTACCGGTGACAAAGTTATATGTATTAACTAGTACTATAATGGTTTGTTTCCTATACCCGTAATGTAAGGGAATGCTAAATCTCAGATATCAGCAAAAATAAAGACGTCATTTTTTTCCCATCCACGTGTATGGATGTCCCTGAATTCTGCTTCACCAACTCCTTGGATGTTTATGGTCCACAGGCTAAGAATCTGCGGGTCTCAGCTCCCAGTGTGTGAAACGAACTTTCTGGTTAGAGATTCTCACCCTCTGGCCTGTCTCACTGCCAAAGCTTCAAGGATTCAAAAGTCAATTCCTTGCCAGTGGCAGGAGACAAAATCTGAACATTCGCAACCAAAGCTGTACTTAAGAGAAGGGCTTTTGTCTTTGCTGACAATGGGAAGGATTCACGGTGAAAAGATCATTGTGTACCTTGGGTGTTTGGTTAATGTGCCTTTGAAGGCTTCAGAACAAACCACCAGGATAATTCACCCTGCTGCAGACTTTAACGCCACCGCATAGCAAATACTGAAGGCAAAAAGGCAGAACCGTGCATTTAGCGCACAGGAGAAAAACGTGTTCCCAGTTTCCGTCTCCACAGCAGTGAAGTCCAACCTGCCGGGTCCTGCTGGAGGCGAGCCCTGAGAGAGAGGCCCGGGACGCGCGACCAGGGCACCGTCTGGGTGTTCCCAGCGGTTTCTTCTGTCTGTCCTCTGGTGTTTGTTTTTCTGCCCTCAGCCCTCTTCCTCAGCCTGGCTGAACCAGAGCCCCAGGAGGCTGGAGGCAGACTTCCTCTGTGCTCCCCTCCTGAGGCCACCCTAGGGCGCTGTCAGTGGGAGAGAGGCGTCGCCGTGATGGGGACGGTCTCTGCCACCTCCCGTCCTCCCCTCCCCTCCTCGGCTCCTGCCAAGCCCTGACAGCTCTGGAAGCCAAGCGCCTTCCTCTGACTCCCGCACAGGTCTCCCTGCTGCGTGCCGCTGCCAAGCCATGGGGCCAGTGCTAGGAATGTGTTTTTAATATTCATTGTTCACTCTGTCTGTTACCGATGTGTGCACTGCAATTATTGTAATTCTTTGCACATGTGTTGTTATGAAATGGGTTGCCTTTCAAGCTATGCCAGGTTAATTATTTTTTCCTTTCTGAAACCGAAATATATTATTTCTACCTATGTTTCAGTTAGTTTGCCATGCTTCTTTATTTTATTTCAAAGATCAGTCTGGGCGGCAAAGACAGAGTGGCGGTGTACAGAAACGAGGCCCGCCTGCTTTCCTCACGGTACACACAGCACTTGCGTTTGGTTTAGGCTTGCGTGGCTTTTTACCTCCCTCTCTTGTTTCCTTCTTTCCATGTGCACAACCCAGCCAACTTCCAGAGATACACACGTGCTGCTGGTGGAGAAGCCATCTGCACAGGGGGAGACATACGTGTAGTCTGCACAACACACATACACACACACACACACGTGCGTGCAAACAGTTTTTGGTTGGAAGATCTCTTGGATATTAGGATTCTTTTCTCCTCTTAGTGGTAGACAGGGAAAGGAGGTCTAGAAAAAATCATATTCTTTTTTTCCTTACTTTAATTAGGGCTTTTCTGATACAATGTGGAAACTTCAGCCACTGGGGTACAAAAAAGATTATATGCCATCATGAATTCAGACCATCTTATTTGGGGTTTTGATTTTTTTTTTTTTAATCAAAGGAAAACAGAAAATGTAAAATAAGATTTTTAAATCTGCTAATATTTTTTAAGTTTCTTATGACAAAACCTTAGTAAACTAAGAATAACCATTGTTCTGCCTTTGAGAACTTACTTTTGCAATTTACAGAAGTTAAATTAAAAATAAAACAACAGCATCACCTGAAACTATCACATCGTTAATCGACTATACCCCAATACTAAAAGCTTAAAAATAAAAATAAATATCACCAGCTTTCCCATATATATATATATATATATATGTATATATATATATATCTTTAGGGATTCTCACGATAAGCTCTGTTTTTTGCCAGACAGAGAAATCTGACCCGGTTACACCCCTGCCTGCTAAGCATTTTACCTTCATTGTTAACTATAGCCATTTGTCACCATGAAACATTATTATTTTAAGGTAGCAGGGAAGCAGGACTGCTTGCTGCATAATGGTGCTGTAACTCTTGTTGCCAAGAAGGAATCAAAGAAATGGACAGTGGCTGATGTGGGAAATCGCAGCAGAGAGAAAGAAACATGCAGAGACACAGGGGCAGAGAGAGGCAAGGGAGGAAAGGGGAGAAGGAGAAATAGACATAGGCAGAGGGAAAGACACTGAGAGACAAAAATCCTGGAGGGCAGTTGTCCCAGAAATGCTAGGATTTCCATGAAAAGCCTTAAGAAAGCATGACAGAGCTGTTGCTAGGGAGCTGAGAGGAGAGCAGACAGACACGCCATCCCCAAAGGTGTTTAATATAAACCTGCACGTCTTTGTTTGCATCCTCTCTTCAGTGAGGAGACAGGATAAAGAAGGGAAAGAAATACGGAGAAGCAGTCTTCCTACACAATTCTAACAGCACACTCTGTTGCAGGTATGCCTGAGGTCAAAGGGCACGTCTGACTCCCCAGATTCCAAGGCAAAGGCTGCATCCATCCAGCAACAGGGAATAACCCTTCTCCCGTGCATGATGGCTTTGAGATGTGCAACCCAGGCGTAACAGGTCCTGCCTTCCTGTCATTGAGGAACGTATCTTGACGGCCTGTGTGGGCAAGCAGGAAGTGTGGCTTAACTCTTGCTCCAGCTTGGGGTTAAGGAAAAGAATCTGGTGCTGGGAGAAACCAGCAGTGGCCTCACGAGATCCAGCTCCTAGTGAGAATCTAAGGAAGACGATGGGGGGTCAGTGCTACTCAGAATCGCCTGCCTGCCTATAGGGTCCTCCAGAGAGACAGAGCCAACAGAATGTGTATGTGTAGTGGTGGGGGGGTGGGGGGGTGTACACATATACTTATGTGACAAAGAGAAACACAGAGAAAGAGATTGCTTTTATTTTAAGGAATTGGCTAATGCAATTGTGAGGGCTGACAAGTCCAAAGTCTTCAGGGCAGGCTGTCAGGCTGGAAATTCTGGCAGGGGTCAATGCTACAGTCTTGAGTTAAAATGCAATCAGTTCAGTTCAGTTCAGTCACTCAGTTGTGTCCAACTCTTTGCGATCCCATGGACTGCAGCACGCCAGGCCACTCTGTCCATCAACAACCCCCAGAGTTTACTCAAACTCATGTCCATCTAGTCGGTGACTCCATCCAAACATCTCATCCTCTGTGGTCCCCTTCTCCTCCCGCCTGCAATCTTTGCCAGCATCAGGGTCTTTTCAAATGAGTCAGCTTTTCGCATCAGGTGGCTAGAGTACTGAAGTTTCAGCTTCAACATCAGTCCTTCCAGTGAAAAACTTTTCCTCCAAGGAGCAAGTGTCTTTTAATTTCATAGGTGCAGTCACCATCTGCAGTGATTTTGGAGCCCAAAAAAATAAAGTCTGACACTGTTTCCCCATCTATTTGCCATGAAGTGATGGAAACGAATGCCATGATCTTAGTTTTCTGAATGTTGAGCTTTAAGTCAACTTTTTCACTCTCCTCGTTCACTTTCATCAAGATGCTCTTTAGTTCTTCTTCACTTTCTGCTATAAGGGTGGTGTCATCTGCATATCTGAGGTTATTGATATTTCTCCCAGCAATCTTGAGTCCAGCTTGTGCTTCATCTAGCCCAGTATTTCTCATAATGTACTTTGCATATAAATTAAATAAGCAGGGTGACAATATACAGCCTTGACGTACTCCTTTTCCTATTTGGAACCAGTCTGTTGTCCTATGTCCAGTTCTTTTTTTTTTTTTTTCCATGTCCAGTTCTAACTGTTACTTCCTGACCTGCATACAGATTTCTCAAGAGGTAGGTCAGGTGGTCTGGTATTCCCATCTCTTGAAGAATTTTCCACAGTTTATTGTGATCCACACAGTCAAAGGCTTTGGCTTAGTCAATAAAGCAGAAATAGATGTTTTTCTGGAACTCTCTTGCTTTTTCAAGGATCCAACAGATGTTGGCAATTTGATCTCTGGTTCCTCTGCCTTTTCTAAAACCAGCTTGAACATCTGGAAGTTCATGGTTCACATACTGTTGAAACCTGGCTTGGAGAATTTTGAGCATTACTTTACTAACGTGTGAGATGAGTGCAATTATGCAGTAGTTTGAACATTCTTTGGCATTGGCTTTCTTTGAGATTGGGATGAAAACTGACCTTTTCCAGTCCTGTGGCCACTGATGAGTTTTCCAAATTTGTTGGCATATTGAGTGCAGCACATTCACAGCATTATCTTTTAGGATTTGAAATAAGTCAACTAGAATTCCATCACCTCCACTAGCTTTGTTCATAGTCATGCTTCCTAAGGTCCACTTGACTTTGCATTCCAGGATGTCTGGCTCTAGGTGAGTGATCACACCATTGTGATTATCTGGGTCGTGAAGATCTTTTTTGTACAGTTCTTCTATGTATTCTTGCCACCTCTTCTTAGTATCCTTTGCTTCTGTTAGGTCCATAACATTTCTGTCCTTTATTGAGTCCATCTTTGCATGAAATGTTCCCTTGGTATCTCTGATTTTCTTGAAGAGATCTCTAGCCTGTCCCATTCTATTGTTTTCCTCTATTTCTTTTTCTTGGGGATGGTCTTGATCCTTGTCTCCTGTACAATGTCACAAACCTCCGTCAAAGGCAATCAGGAGGCAGAATGATTCCTCTTCTGGTGACCTCAGCCTTTTATCCTAAGGCCTTCAACTGACAGGATGAGGTTCACCAACATTATGGAGGGTGATCTAATTTACTCAAGGTCTACTGACTTAAATATTGTGTGCTGAGTGCTAAGTCACTTCAGTCATGTCTGACTCTTTGCGACCCTTTGGACTATAGCCCACCAGGCTCCTCTGTCCATGGGATTCTCCAGGCAAGAATACTGGAGTGGGTTGTCATTCCCTCCTCCAAGGGATCGTCCCAATAACCACCTCTGAAAAAAAATCCCTCCACAGCAACATGTGAACTGGGGCCCACAGCCTTGTTAGATTGATGCAAAAAATTAACAGTCACACAGCTCTATAAGACAATTGGGATAAATGCAGCCCTCCAGTCACTGAACCAGTGGATCAAAGGTTCAGAGGTCTGAAGTAGGCAGATCTCCACATTGGAACAAGTGTGAGAAGCTGGGACCTTTATCTAGTACAGCCATTGCTTTGTACTATCCCAAGAAAATTCCTTCCAAAATTGGGTCTTTGACAGGAGGCTCCTCGAAGGAATTTGTCCCTGTCGTGAACTCACGCCATCTCTCTCATCCAGACCCTCAATAGGCCACACACTCCCTTATCAAGTTCCCCAGCTGGTTGCCCAATCCATCACCACTGGAAACTTCTCCCCCATCCCCACATACACCCCTTGGCCCATCTTTTGTCTTCCCTCTATATTAGCACCCGGCAACCTGGCCTGACATTCACTGAGCTCTCTTCTGCCCACTGTGGGCTCCAGAAGGGCTGAAGGAGTCAACTCCACTACTCTGAGGAAAAGCACATACAGGTGTCCCAATTCTTGCTCGGTCTCTCCCAAAGTGAAAACTTCAGCTGTTTACCAAACACGTAGGGTTGTCAGATTTAGAGGGAACAAGGGTCAATGACATTTGAATTTTAGATAACCAGCAGATAATTTTTTAATAAATGCATCCCCATCGCTTCTCGGCCTTTTGGCTAAGATCAAGTGTGGTATCTGTTCTTATCAGTTTAATATCTGATACGTCCTCTATCCGAGGACAATATATTAAATGGATTTTTGGAGCTGGGAGTTGGAATAGGAGCTTGCTCCGTCCACTCCACGCATCGACCTGGTATTGCAGTACTTCCAGGAATGGTGCAAAGAAAAAAAATAAATAAATAAATGCATCCCCTATTTGACATATATTTGACATCCCCTTTGACATATATTACAAAATTCATTGTTGATCTGAAATTGATACCTAATTAAATTTGAATTTTAGATCAGGAACAAATAATTTTTAGTACAAATAGGTCCTGTGTAATATTTGGAAGATACCTATACAAAAAAAAATATTCTTTGTTGATCTGAAATTCAAATTTAACCAGGCAATGTATATTTTATCTGGCAGTCCTGTAAGATGACCTAAAATATAAGGATACTCCTCCAACTCATGGAGTGGTTTTCTTCCCTCAGAGACAACATAAGTTGATTTCCTGTCTGGGAACAGATATTATTCCACAGGTGAGGCTCTGAGTCTCACTCCCTCTGTAACAATAGCTTCTGACCACCTCACCTCCCAACACCAGCTTCCCCAGAGTGATGGAGCCACTCCAGCTTTTTCCATCCTCCTAATCAGAGTAGGGTGGAAGAAAGGAAAACATGCCCTGTTCAGGAGGATGTATTTTCAGAGAAAGAATCACTGACATCCCTACTCATCTGGTTCAATACTGTAGTGTGCGCATGCTAAGTCATTTCAGTCGTGTCCGACTCTTTGCAACCCTGTGGACTGTAGCCCACCAGGCTCCTCTCTCCCTGCGATCCTCCAGGCAAGAATACTGGAGTGGGTTGCCATGCCCTCCTCCAGGGGATCTTCCCTGACCCAGGGATTGAACCTGTGTCTCTAATATCTCCTGCATTGGCAGGTGGGTTCATTACTGTGAGCACCACCAAGGAAGCCCCCCAAGACCTGAGAGTCATCCTCAACTCTGTCTTTCCCTTGGTTCATCTTTCTAGAGCTTCACTCACAATATTTTTTTTTTTCATATGTGTGTCCTCTCCCTTTCATCACAGATATGCTCCTAATCCACATTCATTATTTTTCACTTAGGTGACAACATGAACTTCTGAATTTCTTTTCCTACCAGTAGCATCCTTCTTCTGCAGCTCATCAACTACACTCTCTGTCCTGAAGCTCAGTGCCACCATCAACACCCAGAGACTCCCAAGGCTCAGAAACATTCTGTTTCCAGAGTGTCTGCCAAATGAAGTCATGTATTTTGGCTTGCATCAAGTTCAAACAGCAAGGCCATACATCAAGTCCCTCAAGCAACCAGGGGTCACGTACTTCTTCTGGAAAAAGCCAGATGGCCACTTTCGCTGGCTTTAAGGGCTGTACAGTCTCTGTCCCAGTTACTAAACTCTGCTGTTGTTGTGTGAAAGCAGCCATAGATAACACATCAATAAGTGACCCTGGCTGAGTTCCAATACAGCTGTATTCATTAAAACAGGAGGAGAGGACAGAGTTGGCCCACAGGCTTCAGTTTGGTGACTCGGTCTCCAGCTGCCAAATCGAAGCTGTTCTCCAAGTCGCCGCTCAAGGGTCACACTCTCTTAAAGCTCTCCCCGATCCACCCAGTTTGAAGTGACTCTTTCACTCCGTGCATACAACACTTAACGTCTCTTCTATGGCCAGACCCACGCCCTGCCGTGTTTAGAGTCCACGCCTCAGCTCTCTGTTGACTTGCCTGGCATCCCAAAGGCTGTGTCCTTTGCACAGAGTAGATGTTCGGTAAGAAAGCATTGGTGCGGGGCTTCCCTGGCGGCTCAGTGGTAAAGAATCCATCTACCGATGCAGGAGACATGGCTTCAATCCCTGGTCTGGGAAGATCCCACATGCCGTGGAGCAGCTAAGTCTGTGCACCACAACTGCCAAGCCGGTGCTCTAAAGCCTGGCATTGCCACATGAGAAGCCGCTGCAATGAGAAGACCACACACCGCAACTGAAGAGGAGCCTCCACCCGCCGCTTCCAGAGCAAGCCCATGCAGCAATGCGTGCTGAGAGGACCCAGCACAGCCAAAAATAAAGAATTTTTTTTTTTAAGTTGGTGGGAAGAATCATCAAAAGTCACTGGAGTGAGTCTAGAGAAATCACAGAACCTTGACCAACCACAGCTTCCTCCTTCTCCTCCACAAAAAGTGTGAGTTCCCTTGAAGACCATGGAACAACACCAAATGCCTTCTGGAGAAACTTAGCTTCTAGGCCAGTCAGCAATCATTTAAAACACACAGAATCCTGCCCATCAAAAATAAACTAGCTAAGCATTCAATTCCCCAACCAGGAAGGCTGGTATTGCAAATGGATTTGGGCTGAAACCGTTTTCCTTCCTGAAACACACCCAAGCCTTAAAAGAAATAGTTTCCGCTGATCTGAACTTGCCAACACGACCCTCCAAAATCCATCCTTGGAGAGAACCCTGTTACCTGCTTCAGCTCAAAATCCACATAACTCCAAACCGCCAGAGGCTTGCAAAGCAGGGTGAGAAACCACCAGGCCCTGTGTACCTCAGAGAGAGGGTTTCAGAGCAGGGAAGAATGAATGGAGGAAAAAAGCAATAATGTGAATATTTCTCCAGCCAAATTACTGGGAAAGTTAAAGGTTATTTTAAAGTTAGCTATCACTGAAAATTGCAGGGCTTCCCCGGTGGCTCAGCTGGTAAAGAACTCGCCCACCAATGCAGGAGACACAAGAGACAAGGGTTTGATCTATGGGTCAGGAAGATCCGCTTGAGAAGGAAAAGGCAACCTGCTCCAGCATTCTTGACTGGAAAACTCCATGGACAGAGAAGCCTGACAGGCTACAGTCCATGGGGTCGCAAAGAGTTAGACATGACTTAGCATGCAGGTACTCATCACTGAAAATTGCAACCAAATTTATTTCTCTGGTTTTTTAGTATTTTTGTCATTTTTTGGACTTAGGGTGGTTTATTACTGGTACTACATACTTGGGCTTCCCTGATAGCTCAGTTGGTAAAGAATCCACCTGCAATGCAGGAGACACTGGTTCAACTCCTGGGTTGGGAAGATCTGCTGGAGAAGGGATAGGCTACCCACTCTAGTATTCTTGGGCTTCTCTTGTGGCTCAGTTGGTAAAGAATCCGCCTGCAATGCTGGAGACCTGGGTTCAATCTCTGGGCTGGGAAGATCCCCTGGAGAAGGGAAAGGCTACCCATTTCAGTATTCTGCCCTGGAGAATCCCATGGACTGTACAGTCCATGGGGTCGCAAAGAGTTGGACACAACTGAGCAACTTGGACTTCACTTCACATACTTGATTTGGCCTATCTAATCACTTTAGGTGCTTGTCATGTCTTCTTAATTAATCTGTATGTTTCTGAAGAAAAGGGTAACATTTTCTGTTCTTGCACAACTCCTCTATCATTATATTACCAGGACCACAGAAAATGCTCAGTAAGCACACAATAAACAAATTGGAACGTGAAGTCAAGTGGGCCTTAGGAAGATCACTATGAACAAAGCTAGTGGAGGTGATGGAATTCCAATTGACCTATTTCAAATCCTGAAAGATGATGCTGTGAAAGTGCTGCACTCAATATGCCAGCAAATTTGGAAAACATAGCAGTGGCCACAGGACTGGAAAAGGTCCATTTTCATTCCAATCCCAAAGAAAGGCAATGCCAAAGAATGCTCAAACTACCACACAATTGCACTCATCTCACATGCTAGTAAAGTAATGCTCAAAATTCTGCAAGCCAGGTTTCAACAGTACATGAGCCATGAATTTCCAGATGTTCAAGCTGGTTTTAGAAAAGGCAGAGGAACCAGAGATCAAATTGCCAACATCTGTTGGACCCTCAAAAAAGCAAGAGAGTTCCAGAACAACATCTATTTCTGCTTTATTGACTAAGCCAAAGCCTTTGACTGTGTGGATCACAATAAACTGTGGAAAATTCTTCAAGAGATGGGAATACCAGATCACCTGACCTGCCTCTTGAGAAATCTGTATGCAGGTCAAGAAGCAACAATTAGAACTGGATATGGAACAACACACTGGTTCCAAATAGGGAAAGGAGTATGTCAAGGCTATATATTGTCACCCTGCTTATTTAACTTATATGCAGAGTACATCATGAGAAACGCTGGGCTGGATGAAGCACAAGCTGGAATCAAGATTGCTGGGAGAAATATCAATAACCTCAGATATGCACCACCCTTGTGGCAGAAAGTGAAGAAGAACTAAAGAGCATCTTGATGAAAGTGAAAGAGGAGAGTGAAAAAGTTGGTTTAAAACTCAACATTCAGAAAACTAAGATCATGACATCCGGTCCCATCACTTCATGGCATATAGATGGGGAAACAGTGAGAGACTTTATATTTTTGGGCTCCAAAATCACTGCAGATGTTGATTGGAGTCATGAGATTAAAAGATGCTTACTTCTTGGAAGGAAAGTTATGACCAACCTAGATAGCATATTAAAAAGCAGAGACTACTTTGCCAACAAAGGTCCATCTAGTCAAGGCTATGGTTTTTCCAGTAGTCATTTACAGATGTGAGAGTTGGACTATAAAGAAAGCTGAGCACCAAAGAATTGATGCTTTTGAGCTGTTGGAGAAGACTCTTGAGAGTCCCTTGGACTGTAAGGAGATCTAACCAGTCCATCCTAAAGGAGATCGGTCCTGGGTGTTCATTGGAAGGACTGATGTTGAAGCTGAAACTCCAATGCTTTGGCCACCTGATGCAAAGAACTGACTCATTGGAAAAGACCCTGATGCTGGGAAAGAGTTAAGGTGGGAGGAGAAGGGGATGACAGAGGATGAGATGGTTGGATGGCATCACCGACTTGATGGACATGAGTTTGAGAAAACTCTGGGAGTTGGTGATGGACAGGGAGGCCTCGCATGCTGCAGTCCATGGGATTGCAAAGAATCGAACACAACTGAGCAACTGAACTGAACTGAACTGAAACAAACTGACTCAATGGACACAAATTTGAGCAAACTCCAAGAGATAGTGGAGGACAGAGGAACCTGGTGTGCTGCAGTCCATGGAGTCGCAAAGAGTTGGACATAGCAACTCAACAACAACAACAAAACATGAATATATGGGGTATATTAACCTTGTAAAGTTCTTGGTGGCTTAAGTAACTTAAGGTCATTTTTATAAATTCCTTCCTTCTCTTAAAATCCTGATCCTGTCACTTTTTCACCACCAATTAGCACTATTTCAAGACCTTTAAATTTTTCCTAACAATAAGAAAGAAAAACCAAAATTTTGGTTGCAGGTCTGTTTTACTAGATTTAGAATTTCTTAGGTGGCAGGACACAAGCCCCTGACACTGGGACAGATGAAAGGCAGAACTTTTTGTTATCTGCCAAAGTTGAAAAGCCTGCCAGGCAGAGAGTGCTGAGAGTCACACCTGGGGGTGGGGTGGTGGTGGGGTGGGTGGAGCAGCTGATAAATGACCAGCAGGGTGAGGGGTTAACTAGGTTTCGCAGGCTCCCTGTGAACTGGCTGCTTTGCATAATTTCACAGGTTCCGGGATTGAGGGGCTGTTTTTAGTTGTCTGGTACCTGGCCCTGGGGCAATTAGGGCTGCCTCACAGACACCAGGAGTGTATGAGTTCCACAGGGAAGTCACTGGGGATGTGGACTCAATCAGCTGCTCAAAAAGAGGAATGACCAGCCTCCAGCCAGAGCCTCAGAACTGGATCAAGACAGTCTTTTAAAAAAGAAAACGATATTACACGCTACAACAAAAGTCCTGACAACACGCGCATCCGTGTCTCCTGAAAGCAGGAGCCTGCCTGTGCGATTCTCCCTGTCACTGCACCCCAATGCCCAGCGTGTCAAAGGCACACACATTTTCTCAAGGAAACTGAATGAATCCGGATTTTCCCTCCTACAAGAGGGCAGAAAGGTACCCCACTGAGACTGCTGGCCTGGATTCTACACTTTCAGTAGGTATTGAGACTTGCACTGCAGGGGGAAAAAAAAAAGGTAGTAAATCTATATTCGGGGGAGGGGGAGGATGTGAATAAGGTCAATACCAGTCTGTCAAAAGAGGACATCCGTAACTTGAAATGTTTTCATTTTATCAAAATGACAGACATAAATCAAACAGATCACTGTTTATTGTACTGATCATGTCTGAGAGCCAGGTGACGTCTGGGGATAAGAGAAATGGGAATGAGAGAAACAGAAATTGACTACATTTCAAACTGAGCTAGATTTCAATGGTTCTACTGTGGGATAGAAGATAAGAAAGCTTCGAAAACCAAGAAGAAAAGAAAGGTAAGAAATGACCCTGGATAACAGAAGCTCATGAGCTCTGGAAAGAGAATTGGTTTCATAAGATCACCAAACATGAAGGGCACTTGGAAGGGTTGTTGTCGTCTATCGGCAGAGAAGAATGGAAAGAAAATACATCTAGACTTAGCTTGTGTGCTCAGTCACGTCCGATTTCGTGACTCCATGGACTATAGCCCACCAGGCTTCTCTGGCATGGGGATTCTCAAGGCAAAAATACTAGAGTGAATTGCCATGCCCCCCTTCAGGGGATCTCCCCAAGCCCGGGATCTAACCCAGGTCTTCTGGATTGCAGGTGGATTTTTTACTATCTGAGCCACCAGAGAAGCCCAGATTTAGCTTAGATAAAATAAATAGGAAATGATGCCTTGGGACTGTAGTTAGTCATTAGCCCAATGAATGTAAGAAAACAGACTTAAAGAAATGATATTACACCACTACAGTGTTTCTACAGGAAGTAACATAGGATGAGGCCTTCATGATCAATTCTAGAAAGCTTTAGAAAGCTCCAAGAATGGTTTCTTCATTGCAAGACCAATCAAACTCTTTATAACATTAATGTATCTTGGGAACTTCCAAAAACAAAGTGAGGTGGGTCTTGGCTACAGAACTTTCTTTGCATGGAGCATTCATATGACTCCTGTTCCATAGAACATTCTGTGATAAAGCCTGAGCGTTGGACCAAAAAGCTGAGCACCGAAGAATTGATGCTTTTGAACTGTGGTGTTGGAGAAGACTCTTGAGAGTCCCTTGGACTGCAAGGAGATCCACCCATCCATCCTAAAGGAAATCATTCCTTAATATTCATTGGAAAGACTGATGCTGAAGCTGAAACTCCGATGTTTTGGCCACCTGATACGAAGAACTGACTCATTTGAAAAGACCCTGATGCTGGGAAAGATAGAAGGCAGGAGAAGGGGACGACAGAGGATGAGATAGTTGGATGGCATCACCGACTGGATGGACATGAGTTTGAGCAAGCTCCGGGAGTTGGTGATGGACAGGGAAGCCTGGCATACTGCAGTCCATGAGGTCACAAAGAGTCAGACCGGACTGAGTGACTAAACTGAACTGAACGTGATTTTTGTTTTCTTCCAGTGTTATTTGCATAGCAACAGAAGTTACTTTACCCTGTCACAATTTAAGCAACAACATTCCAGAACACACAGTGCCACCTTATCTCTTAGGGACTAACTAGAAAATTTTCCTCTTGTCTAAACTAAGTGTCCATGTCCTTTGAGAAAACACGTCTCGTCCCTCCATGACAATCTGGGGAGAGATTAAACATGTACAATAACGTCCACTCTCCTTAGTGCTGAAGATAAAAATTAAAATAAAAATTAAAAAGATCTGAAGTGGGATGTAGTGAATGCTAAGAGAACTTCAGACTGATCCTAATGTTAACCATTGTTCCATTATGTTCCTGTTCATCTACATATTTAAAAACCTAGAAAAAAATCAATTTAAATCTGGACCCGAAGCAGCAAGCTAAGAGTAACACTAGCAACTAGAATTTCCATTTCTGCAAAGTCTGCAAAATCTGGCAGTGACTTCTATTGAACAAGCATCTGATTAGGACATCAAAAATATCAAATATCAACACTTCACTGCATAGCCTGACATGTCAAACAGAGGCAAAAGCTGTAGTAGGCATTCTAAGAACAATAGAATGTGATGGACAGGTTTTCGCCCAGTGATTCTGAAAAAACTGGTTTCTCTTTCTCTTTTTCACTGTAAACCTCTTTGCAAGAGCTTGCGATTCTGGTGCTCTAATGGGGCAGTTGTTAATTAACATTTTGCATGCTGTAAGGTCATTTTATGATGACTTTCAAGAAACTACCGGCATTACTTTTTGTTTTTTTATTTAGATTTCCATTCAATATCTATATGTTTATATGAGTCATAAACACACAGCCATGGAAGCTCTGCTGAGATCACTACTGTTACAGGGAACATAGACCCAAGGAAGTCGATGGCCTTCAATAACACCTCCAACAATGGCTCCTTTATTGAATGTTGACCACAGAGCATGTGCTAGGTCTTCTGTCCCCTGGCTTGCTCAGCTCTATCCTAATAACTAAGCGACCAAGACAGCCTAGTCAATCAAGCAGCTTTTACACTGCTTTCAATGGCAAAAGAATTAGACTGATGGTCACACAGTCACAGGCATCAAGCTGGCATCCTGGGCTCATGTATTGGCATAATCTAAGTGAACTCAAACCTAGGAAACCACACCTGTAGAAAACTCAGACACACTAGAATACCAGGTAGCAAAATTATAAACAGCATTCCCAAAGGAGCAAAGAAACTGAAGCTTCTTTGCTTTCCTATAAGTGGAGCAATCACAGTTTACACCTGTTGTTCCAGTGTACCAACTGCCCTAACATTTCCTTCAGATTTTTAATTTTTTAATAAGGAAGTATTAATAGCTGCATTGGTAGATTTCTACTTTGTATTGCTGCTTCTGACATGGTCTTGGCTAGCACTGTGGGAGATGTATGCAGAATAAACAGATATTTTACTTTAACACATGATCAACTCTAAAAGATGTCCAGCAATAAGCCATCTCTCTTTCCTCTTTTTTTCCAGACCCAGTATAACAAGTTCCTCCCTTCTGAAAACTGCACACTCGGCACCTGCTGGTAAACACAGTGCCCTCAGGCAAGAGAGAGCTCAAGAAGCTAATTTCTTGCAGTTCAAGAGGTGATTGAGAAGCCTGGGCTCAATAACCCCACCTCTACTAGCCATCCTTGGGCCAGTCCATTGTGGTCTGGCCACACCCACACCTTTCCAAATGCGGGTAGCCACTGAGCCATCAGTTGGTGGGATCTGTAGGAATGTGAGACTTTATTGGCAGGGTGAGAAACATTAACGGAAACTAGAGCATTCGCCGTCTGATCATAGAGCTTAGAGAGAGCAGGCTGAAGACTGTCATTACGCAATATTGTGATTCACTATGTGATGTATCCAGGGTTCCTGGTGACTCAGATGGTACAGAATCTGCCTGCAATGCAGGAGACCTGGGTTCAATGCCTGGATTGGGAAGATAACCTGGAGAAAGGAATGGCAACCCACTCCAGTCTTCTTGCCTAGAGAATTCCATGGACAGAGGAGCCTGGCGGGCAACAGTCCACGAATTGAACATGACTGAGTAACTACCACTTCCACGTCCATAAAATGTACATACATATAGCAGTAGCTATTTTTATTTAGTAATGCTGTTTTATTTTTGCAATGAACTTTTTCAGCAGCAAAGAACTCAAAAAAGCCAAAAGCATATGTTTAGCAAAAAGTTAAGCTCTGAATTCGATTTCACAAGAAAGCTGACGATGAGTATGAAAGTTATAAGGAATATTTAACAACACAGTTTACCATCTATTATGACGGTTAAGTGATACCACTGACCACATGAAAACCAGAACACAACTCTTTGGAAGAAGCACAAGCATCTCTTCCCAAAGTTAGAAGTTACTTTAAGACTATCTCCAAAAATGGCTGTTGAACATACGTGCTTACAAAAAGACTGTTTACAGATCGCTCAGTGAAGCATGACTTTTCACTTACCTCCAATGATTGTTCTTCTTCATTAACTTCACTCACTTTGGATTCCAAGTTTCCTTCTGGATACATGAAAAGTGAAGTGATAACTCCATTATCAGAAGAACTGCACAAACAGTTGAACGAGGCCAGTTTTACTCCGGTGTCCTCAGTTCAGTTCAGTTCAGCCACTCAGTCATGTCCAACCCACGGACTGCAGCACACCAGGCCTCCCTGTCCATCACCGACTCCTGGAGTTTACCCAAACCACGTCCATTGAGTCAGTGAGGCCATCCAATTATCTCGTCCTCTGTCATCCCCTTCTCTTCCTGCCTTCTATCTTTCCCAGCATCAGGGTCTTTTCTAATCAGTCAGCTCTTTGTATCAGGAGCCCAAAATACTGGAGCTTCAGCTTCAGCATCAGTCCTTCCAATGAATATTCAGGACTGATCTCCTTCAGGATGGACTGGTTGGATCTCCTTACAGTCCAAGGAACTCTCAAGAGTCTTCTCTAACACCATAGTTCAAAAGCATCAATTCTTTGGTGCTCAGCTTTCTTTATAGTCCAACTCTCACATCCATACATCACTACTGGAAAAACCATAGCTTTGACTAGATGGACCTTTGTTGGCAAAGTAATGTGTCTGATTTTTTTTAATTAATTTATTTTTTATTGAAGGATAATTGCTTTACAGAATTTTGCTGTTTTCTGTTAAACCTCAACATGAATCTGCCTCTGCTTTTTAATATGCTGTCTAGGTTGGTCATAACTTTTCTTCCAAGGAGAAAGTGTCTTTTAATCTCATGACTGCAGTCACCATCTGCAGTGATTTTGGAGCCCCCAAATATAAAGTCTCTCACTGTTTCCACTGCTTCCCCCGTCTATTTGCCATAAAGTGATGAGACCAGATGCCATGGTCTTAGTTTTCTGAATGTTGAGTTTTAAGCCAACTTTTTCACTCTCCTCTTTCACTTTCATCAAGAGGCTCTTTAGTTCTTCTTCACTTTCTGCCACAAGGGTGGTGTCATCTGCATATCTGAGGTTATTGATATTTCTCCCGGGAATCTTGATTCCAGCTTGTGCTTCCTCCAGCCCATGTATGATGTACTTTGCATATAAGTTAAATAAGCAGGGTGACAATATACAGCCTTGATGTACTCCTTTCCCTATTTGGAACCAGTCTGTTGTCCCATGTCCAGTTCTAACTGTTGCTTCCTGACCTGCAAACAGATTTCTCAAGAGGCAGGTCAGGTGATCTGGTATTCCCATCTCTTGAAGAAATTTCTACAGTTTACTGTGATCCACACAGTCAGAGGCTTTCAGTTCAGTTCAGTCCCTCAGTCATGTCTGAGTTTACAACCCCATGGACTGGGGCCAGGCCTCCCTGTCCATCATCAACTCCTGGAGTTTACTCAAATTCATGTCCATTGAGTCGGTGATGCCATCCAACCATCTCATCCTCTGTTGTCCCCTTCTCCTCCTACCTTCAATCTTTCCCAGCATCAGGGTCAGGTCAAAGGCTTTGGCATAGTCAGTAAAGCAGAAGTAGATGTTTTTCTGGAACTCTCTTATTTTTTCGATGATCCAGCTGATGTTGGCAATTTGATCTCTGGTTCCTCTGTCTTTTCTAAAACCAGCTTGAACATCTGGAAGTTCACAGTCCATGTACTGTTGAAGCCTAGGTTGGAGAATTTTGAGCATTACTTTACTAGCATGTGAGATGACTGCAATAGTGCAGTAGTTTGAGCATTCTTTGGGATTGCCTTTCTTTGGGATTGGAATGAAAACTGACCTTTTCCCATCCTGTGGCCACTGCTGAGTTTTCCAAATTTGCTGGCATATTGAGTGCAGCACTTTCACAGCATCATCTTTTAGGATTTGAAATAGGTCAACTGGAATTCCACCTCCACTAGCTTTGTTCGTAGTGATGCTTCCTAAGGCCCACTTGACTTTGCATTCCAGATGTCTGGCTCTAGGTGAGTGATCACACCATTGTGATTATCTGGGTCTTGAAGATCTTTTTTGTCTAATTCTTCTATGTATTCTTGCCAGAGAAAATCAGTCAATACAAATGATGGTTTTTCTTCATTCAACTCATGAAATCAAAATACATCTTTTGAATATTCATTCTGTCAGTGAGAAATATCTGACATTATTATGAATGTTATGTAAGGCTCACATAAGAAATTCAACATTAAAGATAAAATTATTACTTCTTGTGGTACAGAGATACAAATTTTAGTAGAGTCTAGTGTGGTGATAAAAATTATGTTCTTGGTAAATTGGGAAGCATTTGGAGGACAAATGTATACGAAACTGGATGTGGTAAATACATAATTAATAATTACATCCTTTAAAACTCCTATATTTCACTAATCAAAACAGAAACTGTCTTTGTCAAAATGTATAAATATTACACACACACATATGAAAAGGTAGAGTAACTGGATTATAAAACTGTTTATGAGGAAACTAGTGTTCAGTTTCATTATAGGAATATACACTGTCTTTGCTGCCTGCCGTCCACATCTGCCCCTAATATTTGCAGAATGCAGGACAAGAACAGAAATGGAAGTGATGAGTGAGTCATTCAGTAGTGTCTGACTCTGCGACCCCATGGACTGTAGCCCACCAGGCTCCTCTGTCCATGGAATTCTCCAGGCAAGAATATTGGAGTGGGCAGCCATTCTCATCTCCCAAGTTTTCTTCCCAACCTAGGGGCTGAATCAGGGTCCCCTGCATTGGTTAAGGTTAGGATTGATTGCATTGATTCTTTAACATCTGAGCCACCAGGAAGCCCACATAGTTTAAAGCTTTATAAGCTGCAAGTTAACCTACCGAACTGTTAAATATGTTTGATGCTATCATGACAAATATACCTTCAATAATGGCCTGAAAAGCCAAATTATAATTTAGAATCCTCAGAGTGCTTGGCATTCCTGCGTGGAAGGTAGTGATGTGGGAAAAACACCCATTCCTAAACCTTCCCCCTTCCAACTCCCTCTGGCACAGCAAGGGCCCCCCAAAACAGGCAAGAACATCCCAGCCCAAGTTCTGTCAATAGCACCCCCTCTCCTCGTCCCTAAACAGCTGTCCTTTGGTTGATCAAGGCCGGGGGTGCCCATACTGGTAGTAAGTTCCACCCTTGGGAAGATGTACCTGAGGAGGGTCCCTGCCCCGGGCAGCAGGTCAGGGCCATCAGGGCAAGGAAGTCTGGGGTCTTAGCCACCTGGGCACTTGCCTGGGAGGGCATGTCTCTTTGACCCCTCACACCTGAGCTGAGCTGAACAAGAGAGCTCTAAATGTAGGACCTCTGAAAGGCAGGCAACTGTCCTACTGTCTCAGATTTAGATGTAAGACATTGTCAATTGCATTTTAGAAATGTCTCAGGTTTTAAAGAGCCATTTTGAAAATAAATTTAAGTGCCTAAAAATAGCATTGAAATACACACACACACACAAAATCATCAAATTCCTGATGCTTTGAAAATGGAAGAAGCAGTATTATTAACTCAGAAAATGAGAATAACATAAACCTTCAGAGACTGGTGGCTCAGGCAGCAAAGAATCCACCTGCAATGCAGGAGACCCAGGTTCAATACCTGGGTTGGTAAAATCCACTGGAAAGGGAATTGCAACCCACCCCAGTATTCTTGCCTGGAGAATCTCATGGACAGAGGATACTGGCAGGCTACAGTCCTTAGGGTCGCAAAGAGTCTGACACATCTGAGCAGCTAACACTCTCACTCCTAAGCAGGACCAGCTTCTGAGAGTGTGACCTGTGTAGTCACACAGGGACCCTTAGCTCAGAAGGGCCCCACACTTGGGTTCATGCTCACCTGTCACCTTAACATTCTTAACACTTTGAACAAGCGGCCCAATGTTTCCATTTCACACTGGGCCCTGTAAGTCATGTAGCCGGTCCTGTTCTCAAGCAAGAGGTTTCCTATGAAACTTGCGCACTGTTTTCCCTTTGAAACAAAAAAGTCAATAGAGCCAGCATTTCACTTTCGATTATTTCACTTTCACCTCTAGGCCAAGACAAAAACATAAGGGCAGAGGGGAAAATGGTTTTTAAAGGGCACCAGAATATTTGAAATAGTTGACAAAGATTCCATTAGAGGGTTCAGGTTGGTTCTTGTCATTCTGGAACTGCCTCACCCACACCCTGCCTAAATGCCTGATTAAATGCCACCATTTCACCGTAGTGTTATCTTGGTCCTTTCTTCCACCCCTAACCCTATGTCTTTTGATTATAGAGGTTTGCTTTTTCTTTGTGAATTTTTTTTTCAATTCCTTTCTACTTTTTTTAGATTAAAGTTTGGAGTAGTATTATTATTGAAGCATAACGTCAGGCAGAGATAGGAAGCTCTTCAGCATATCTTTATTAATCCAGGGCAAGTCCATTTTGAAAGAAAGAAAGAGAAAGGAGATATATAAAGGGCAAGGGCTGGCCTTGGCAGATCCTCACAGCAGGGACAGAGTCTGACACACTGCAGAAAGGTCTTCAAGGAAACAGAGCAAAATTGTCTTCGTATCAAATTCCCCAATGACTGACATTGCCTGAGCCTCCTCCTCCTCCCACCAGCCCCAGGACCTCTGTCTCATGAACCCTGACTTGGACTTTCTTGACTCACTACCTATTTGCAGACTTTCTCCTATAAATTTCCAGTGCCGCCCCTGCCCCCCCCCACCCGCCCCCCAGCCATTAAACAAGGAAAACCCCCAAAGCCAGCCTTCTTCAGACATGGACAGCTCCCAGGGTGATGGGATGACTTTATAGGTGACGATGAAGGGCTACCAGCTCAGCATCACAGAGATGAGGCACACCCTTCAGGCTCGTGGCAAGCTGCCAATTTCCCTCTTTAAGGTAAAACATGGAAGCCCAGCTTGACTGACTTGAAACCCAGAGGCCAGGGGAAATCTGGCTCTTTCCTTCTCTGCCTCACACTGTGTGCACACCTATTTTCTCTCTGAGTTATTCTGAAAGAACCAGCAGAGCCTGCGGTTCGGGGCAGAGGTGCAATAAAGGCTTAATGAAACAGGGAAGGTCCAAAAAAGAACCGGGCTTTCTGGATGATGGGAACAGACAAGGCCACCCCTCCGTCCCCTCACCTTCAAGGTCCCTCTGGGGTTCATCCTCCAAGGAAAGCAGTCACAGGACAGAGGTATGGTAAGAATTTTCTGCAGTGCTCTGAAAACACCCAGGTCATCCCCTCCTTCTTGAATTTCTAAAAGGGCTCCATCTCGTTTTTTTCCTGTATTTCTCTGAGATGAGATTCTCAAGTTTCAGTTACTAGATTTGTTGCTGAGAGCAATACTCTGAATGTTAAAAATTGATGCGGTGTAAGCACAGAGCATCAGAGCACTATCTTTGCAGCTGCAGGTCATGGGGAGGGAAGGGGAATGGGTGGGCAGGTTCTACTCAAGAGCACGTAGGCAGCAGCCACTTGCCTCCCAATGGAAAAATATCCAATATTTAATGTGGGACCTGTCACACCAGTGCTTACCAACTGAATACTGGCTCTATTAACAAGTCTTTCTTGGCTCAAATAAATGTAGAGTCAGATATGTCTGGGCTGGAATCCTTGATCCTTCACTCACAGATGCAGTCGTGAGCTTAGGTAAGTTATCTAACTCTTTGACCCTTAGTTTCCACATCTTTAAGACTGGAATAAGTCACCTCTTAGTTCCTTATGGTATTTACAAAGACAATATACGTAAAGTGGCTCTCAACTTGAATTTTGCTCACATAGAATTCAAGATCATATCCCTAGAGAGCATGGCCTAGGAAAAGGACAGTAGATGTGACTGCTGGTAAGTGGCATGTATTATTAAGTGCCTGGTGTGTGCCAGGTCCTATGCTGGTGCGATACACCTTTTAGCCAATTCATTCTTACCAAGACCCTGTAAATTGGGAATTTCTATCTTTGTCGAGGTCCCTTTTTTGTTGCAAAAAAGCTGATATTTATTGAGCATTAACTAGAAATCCATAAGGAGTTATTGTTACTGACCTCACTTTGCAAATGGGGAAACTGTGATTCACAAAGAGTAATTAATGTGAACAGTAATTGAATTGAGGTGTACGGGCTTCGAGTACTTCCACAGAAGTCAGAGACCTTGGTTTAAACCGCAGCCCTGAAGGAGTTACCAGATCTCTCTAAGCCTCAGTCTCCTCGTATATAAAAAGAATTTAAAGGGCTGTGAACTACCCACACAGGGAAAGCGAGGGTGATATACAGATCCATGGGCAGGATTAAGGGAAAACTATGAGGGGTGAGGAAGCACGTGGTTAGCGGGGTGGGGTGGGAAAGTGCTAGCAACCAACCTAGACCTAAAGAACCAGAGGAGACAGTGGGCAAGAACTCTGGGAGAGCTGAGCTCTCCAGTGTTACTAGAGCTGCAGCCATGGCAGACACCAGAGATGGAGGGCATAGGAATGCAAACACTGCTCACCCGTGGCCTGGCAGGGAGGAAGCCAGGACAAGAGACGCCCTAACCTCACTCTCCTCATGCACTCTAGCCTCCGCCAGGTCTCTCATCACCAACCCCATCCAACTGGGAGCTACAGGGGAAGGAGTCAACTGGGCACACTCATGGTCACAGACAGGGGGGAGGAGAACACACATTAATGGACAGTGGATCTGGAAGTGCAAAGGGAAGATCCAGCATGGCTACCTTCCTCTACAGGCACAGAACTGGTATTGTATTAGTCAGGGTTCTCCAGACAAAAAGAACAAAGAGGTGGTGAGAGGAAGGGAGGGAGATGCTGACAATACCAGAAAAACTTCTAGATCTATATAGCTGTGCCCTCTGAAGCCTCCTCATCCTGACCCCTAGGCTCATCATCTTTTTCCTCCCACTCAGCACTTGCAGATCATTTAGTGATGCACAAACTAAATAATTCACACAGTGTTTCAAAGTATATCCTATCATAACAAATATCATGCCCCTGATTTTTATCCCCAAAGAAGTGTTGAGCCCCCAGATTATAACTCATTTATTTAGGTAATATTTGATATCAAAAATTCTAGCCAAGCATAATAATTTTGATGAGTCTTTATCAAAATACCAGGCTCTGCTCTAAATTTCTACTTGTCCATTCATTCAATAAACATTCATTGAGCACTTCTAGGCATCAAGTCCTGTTCTCCAAGACAGAGATTCAAAGGTGCACAGCATAAGATTTCTGCTGTCAATAAGGTTTATATCTTAGCTGGGAGGAGATGACACATGTACTTAAACATGAATAATGAAGACAATTAAAACAGGCAGGTGTAGTAGGGCATGACAAGGTAGACCCAAGTAAGAGTGCATGGTCAGAGAGGCTACTCTGAGAAGTTGACATTTGGGCTGAGCTCTGAATAATGAGAAACAGGCAGCCTTGCTAAGATCAGGGCAAGAGTCATCTGGACAGAGAGACAGCCAGACAGCCAGTGCGGAGGCTCCAAGGCAAGAATGTTCGTCATTTTCAGGATCCAAAAAGTTGGCTAGTGTGACTGAAGCACAGTGGGTAGCGTGGTAGTTGTTTGAAATTAAGTCAAAGAATTAATCAGGAGCCAGACCACGGAGGCTCCCTGTCTACAGTAAGGAATCTGGGATTCATTCCAAGTGTGACTGGAAGTCATTGGATGGCTTCAATAAGGGAAGTGACATAATCTAATTTACATGTTTAAAAGATCTCTCTGGCTGCTTTTTTAAAGAGTGGAATCAGATGGAGCGGGAAGAAGAGATAACAGAGAAAAGGCTAGAACACCTGTTAGGAGGCTAGCTCAGAGACACCCAGAAAAGAAGTAAGAGCAGTGACTAGGAGGAACCTGCATCAGACTCCTTGCTCTATCACTTCACTTTTTTCTTTTTCTCCACTTTTTTCTTGATAGACATAATTACAGTGATTTAAGGGCATCCCAGGGACTCCCAGAGAGTCTGTGGCTCAGTCAGTCAAGAGTCTGCCTACAGTGCAGGAGACCTGGGTTCAATCACTTGGTCATGAAGATTCCCTGGAGAAGGAAATGGGAACTCACTCCAGTATTCTTGCCTGGAGAATCCCATGGACAGAGCAGCCTGGTGGGCTATAGTCCAAGGGGTCACAAAGAGTCAGATACAACTGAAGCAACTTAGCATACAGCATGCAGGGTGCTTTTGACTAAGGAGGTGATAGTGGAGAAGAGAAGATGGCTTTAGGATATAAAAGAGTTGGAGGTAGAATCAAAATGACTTGCTAATGGACAGGTTATAAAAGATGAGAAATCAAGATATGAAGGCTAATACCTAGATTTTTGGTTTAAACACCTGTATGGATGGTGATGTTGATGGCATAAATTGATGAGACAAAATTTCCATGGATAAGTATCTTTAATAAGGAATCATAAGTTCTGTTTCAGCCATACTCACATGTTATGTTGCCTGTGACCTGTTTTTAAATATTTCTGCATTAAAATATCTATATCATGTATGAATTTGTGTATACACACACACACATGCATTAATTTAAGCTACACTCTAGGGACGGTTAGTGGTCCTAATTGAGAATTTGACTTTCCAGTGTGTTCAAATAGAATTCTATCAAAAATTCTACTCTCCAGACATCACCACTATGAGTACTTCAGCTATCATTATTTCTAAACAACCTCAAGTCTTTGGCTAATTAGTATAAAGAATTCTATAAATGGGGTTTTATTGGTGAAATTAGTTGAAACTGATGAAATCACTGAAAATAAATATATATGCATTGATTCAAATGTTCTTGAAACACTGTCTAGACTTTCATGAACAGGATACAATAATCTAGAGTCTATTATTGTAGCCTGTACTCTTATGAATGGGGCCTGAGTCTTGATCTCTAATAGTATTGTATTTGACCACTGGTTCTAAGGATTCCGAATGTCAGTGCCAACTGACATTCTCCTTCTCCAGGGCATCTTCCCAACCCAGAGATCAAACCCACATCTCCTGCACCGGCAGGAGGATCCTTTACTGCTGAGCCACCAGGGAAGCCCCAACCATAAGGGTAAGGATCTAGAATACTGTTGCATCTGATTCAAATGAGCATTTCATGAAGGTGCAGTTGAATCACCTGAAAGGACAGAGAACTGGAACTTCATCAAAAATTTTAAACAACAGCTTAGATCCAGAACAAGACAGGAAGGTCTGCTGTAACCATTTCTATTCAGCATTGTACTAGAGATTCTAGCCAGGGAAATCAGGTAAGAAACTGGAATAAAGGGTATCCAGATTGAAAAGCAGGAAATAAAACTATCTCTATTTGCAGATGACACAATGTTGTATGTAGAAAATCCTAAGGAAACCATTGAAAAAAACTGTTAGTACTAATAAATGAATTCAACAAGTTTGTAGAATACAAGATCAATATACAATATTGATATCAATATACAATATGATCAATGATCAATATACAATATACAATCAATATACAAAAAGCAATGTATTTTTATTTACATGCGGTGAACAATCCAAAACTAAAATTAAGAAAAAAATTCAATTTATAATAATATAAAAAAGAATAAAATACTTAGGAATAACTTTAACAATAGAATTCAAAACTTACAGTTTTGTAAAGTTTTGAAAACTCCAAGATACCATTGAAAGAAATGAAAGAACACCTAAATAAATGGAAAGACAACTCATTTCGTGGATCAGAAGACTTAATATTGTTGAGATGGTAATACTCCCCAAAGCGATCTGCAGATTTAATGCAATCCCTATCGAAATCCCAACTGATGTCTGACCCTAAAATTGACATTCAAATGCAAGAGTCCCAGAATAACCCAAACAATTTTGGAAATTAAGACCAAAGCTGGAAAACAAAGTCACATGTTCTGACTTGGGGAAGAATATTATGGGGCTATGGAATGCCCCTTCTACACTTGTGGTCATGGATTTTAAGTGATTCCAGTTGATGTGGCCATGTGTTTACACAAACATCCAGGCAAGAAAGGGAAGGAAGTGAAGGGTGTTTGTATAAGGGAATGTTAAAGATAACTGAGATGAAAACAAACAAAAAAATTGAATGATGAATATGATTAGTAAATAGTTTACAGGTAAATATTTGACTGTCCTTTATCTGTTAAATTTTGTCCCTGTGCTTTTTTGGGGGGAGGTCTACATTAGAAAAATAATGATCCATATCACTCATTAATCCAGGCTGAATACAACAGCATCTCCAACAATAATCCTTCTCTTTCTCTCTCACCTTTCATTCTTTCCCTGTTCCACTCTCCGGTAGGATTTTTAAATACCTTCTAATCAAAGGGTGCCTTGCCCAGTGCTGCTATCAGATCTGGTTCTTTTTAAGAGTATGCCCTTCCCCTGCCATATGTCAGACAGGAGTCTTATCCAAGTCTTACCATCCCCTCCAAAACCATCTCAGTTCCTGTGCTTATATGTCAGAGTCACACTCTTTGGAAGCCATACTCTAGACACCTGGTAGGTGAATATTGTGCTTGACCCTCACCTCCTGATTTCTCCTCAGCATTACAGGGACCCTCCTCCTCCACTACTTTCCTAGGACACAATGGGTTTTCCACAGTATCTAAATTTATCTTGTTTATTTTTTGTTTCTCTCCAAATTCCCCTTTCATTTTTCATCAGTTTCAGTTTCCAACTTCTTGATGATATCTTTGAGTCCTCCATCAAATGCAAGTGACTTTAAATGAACACCAATAGTTTGGAGAAGAAGACAAGAAATGCCATGAATATATACAATCCATGACATCATGTGATGGAGGCAAGCAAATTTGTAACTTCTGATTCTGTGTTTAGCAAATGACTGAACATGCAGGGACTATTAACTACAGAACCCAAGTATAAACCAAGCTATACTGACTAAAGAGGCTAACTCAAAAATAAAATATATATGTATATACATGTGTTTATACTTTTGATTACATGAAAAGATGTTTCTTCACAGAGATTTTGGAAAAAAAAAAAAAAGCTCCTCAACCACATGAAATAAAATCCTCATGCTGTAATAAAATATCACAAATGAATATGCAGTCTCTGAAACATAGAAAATAAAAGAAAACCAAAAATTCCATTAAATCTGCAGCTACATTCATACTCAACCACATGCGAGTGTCAGTTAGATTTTGGAAAATTCTCTGGCTTATTTCTTTTGATTTTATTTTGGCTCCTAAGTCTTTTCTTAATGTTCAGAAGCTTTTTAAAAATAACAGTTCCTTTGCTAAGCATTGAGTTTGTAGTGGGTCAGTCTGCACTTTAATCTGTCACACTAAACACCCACTGAAGAATCTGAGCCAGTCATTTTATCCCCAAGTCTCAGCTCTACATTAACACCATCTTATTTTATACTCTTACTATTAATTAAATAAAATAAGAAGTACATTTTTATCAGTAATGTTTTAAAAATATTATTTGCAGCGTAGCACGGTCACACAGCTGCCTTCCCATGCAGGTGATTGCGGCTTGGTCAGTTTGGTGATGGTTACACTGCAGGTATTTAATAACAGTTACAGAATCTAAATAATAATAACAGTATCTAAATTTATCTTGTTTATTTTCCCTTTTCTGTCCTATTACTTGATGCCTAAAATTTCTTTAACAAGACAAATGCTTAACTGCAGATAGGGCTTCAAAATCTGAGTACCTCTTGAGATGTTAAACATTGACTTAAGTGCATACCAAGGTATAAATGACTTTTTGCTAAACTAGATATGGTTAGGCAGGAGAGAGCACTGAACCTGGAACTTGGGGTGGTGTAATGTGGGGTGGGGGTGTCTCATTCTTGCCATACTGATGATCTCTCCAAGGCTGAGTCTATTTTGTAGGTACATATTTGAATTGTGACTTGTCTCAAAAAAGTAGTTGCAAAATTTTGTGCATCCAAAATCACCACAAGGAAAAAATTTTAAGTAAATAAAGTAGAAAAAATATGGTCTACACTACACATGTAAACAAATAGTTTACATCAACAGGAAAAGGCAACCTTCCTAACTGAAAAATAAATATAAGGCTTAATGAGGCAAAAATAATAAAAACATTCAATATTAATAAGGATTCAAGGATTGTAAATTTTAGACAAAATGTAAAATTAGTATATCCTTTCCTAAGGATAATCAAGCACTAAGTATTTATAAAATGCCTCATGAATATTCTTTTTTAACTCACTAATCCCACTTGTAGATTCTTAAGGACATACTCAAAATGCACATAAAGATTTATGTTCAAGGAGGATCATTTCAAGACTTTTTATAATGACTCTTAAATTGAAAAGCTAAAATTTCCAAAATGAAAAATCAATAATTCTTCCAAAAGTAGAAAAGCAATAATTATGAGAAAAAAATTTTGTAGCCAAGGAGCATTTTTTCATAGAAAAATATTAACATGAGAAAATGCTTCTGCTATATTGCATGTTACAGATTGCATGTACAACATTTTTCTGGTTATATATAAAAAGAATCCGAAAGGATATGGACAATGTTGTGGTTATATCTGGTTGATAGAATTCCAGGTGATTTTATTATCTCCTTTATGCTCTTTTATAATTTTCACAATTTCTATAGTAAATGTGTTACTTTTATAATAAAAAAAATAGAAATTTTCCTGGAAAAAAATTTTCACCAAATGACTAGCCTCAACCTTAGAGGTCTTTTGGACAGTTTGCTCCGGGAGCTAGTTAGTTCCAAATCCAATACTATTTTAAGTCCTGCAATGGAAGGCCCACATTTTATTTGCCAGGGACACTAAGTGGGGCCAGATGGCTTGCCCATTGGAGGAATATTCTCAACCTGGGTGCCCATCAGAACTGCCTGCAAGGCTTTAAAAGTGCCTGTGCTCAGGCTTCACCATGTGAGATGCTATAGATCTGAAGTAGATAGAGCTTGGGAATCCTGTGTGTGTAAGAGGGAGAGGGGAGAGAAATTTTTATAAAATTTACTGCCATTTGTGACAAGACTTCTTTTTTATGCAAACAACATATTTCTATCTTAAATTAAGAATGCATCTAGGAGATAATTTTCTCCTGTAGATATTTAGCACCAGAAATAGGGCTAAGACAAATTGATTATTCTAAAATATAGTTATTATTTGGGGAAGATTTTTCTTCCGCTTTGTAAATAACTATACCATACAACACTCTGTCATTTAGCTACCTTGTCATACAGTATATAAGGGAGGACAAATACCAAATTTGCACGCTCATTGAGAGGCATTTATTTTACATGTATATGTCACAGAGAGTTTATGGCGGTTTGGCCAAAATAATCATAATTTTATAATTGCCTCAAAATTCTAAGCCAAAGCTATTTTAATGATACCACATAAAAGAAACAGTAGGATCTTGACTGTACCCTAAAGAGGATTCAAAATTCTTTCCTGCAGAAAAACTCAAGTCTTTACTTAAGGGAGGAGGTGGGATGATCCTCTATGCAGGCATGTTCTTCTGACATTAATAGGTTCCTTAGCTTCAACAAAAGGATGTTAATCCTGTCCTTAGAATTCATGGCTAAGACACAAGACCTCATGGGCAACCAACCATATAGATCAGACGCACTCCAAGGAGTTGTCATAAAATAAAATCCCAGTTCGCTGCAGTGTAATATTTTTTCAAAAGGTCAGTGAGACAAACAATATTTGGATGAAATGGCTTAAATGTCACATTTAGATAGTATTTTAAAAATATCCTTGGATAAAGAGAGACATGTAGAGACATATACCTTTTCAGATTTTTTGCACCAAATATGGCTTACAGGAACACCAGTAATTTATATTGAGAATCTCTATGAGGAACAACCTTATAAATGTGTTTCTATACCTATTTTTATGGACATTGCTTTTTTTCTCAAAGTACTTTTAACAGTATAATTTATAAAGACAACACATATTCACTGAGTAAAATTCAAATAATATAACACAAATTATTAAAAAAAACAAACCTAACCAACTCTACCATTATATTTGCCCTTTAGATATATCTAAGATAAATATAGATATATGTCATTATATCAATATTTTTATATGTATTTATATCTAATACATACAGATAATATAGCTAATATATATATATATGGATGTACTACACACAAATAGGGTCTTATTATACAGTCAGCCTTCTAACGAGTTCCCGTCTGCAGATTCAACCAACTGTGGATCAAATTTCCATCCATGGTTGGTTGAATCCTAGGATGGAAAACCACTGAATGTGGAAAACCAACTGGATTCATTGTACGACACAATTTTATATAAGGAACTTGGGCATCTACAGATTTTGGTTACACACAGTGGCTCTTGGAACCAATCTGCGAATAGTGAGAGATGACCATAGCATACTATTTTCAAACTTTTTTTTTTCATTTAAATATATCAAAGAATATCAATGCACAACAACCTTCTCACTGACAACCTTCTCAGTTTCTAGTCTACAAGTGTACCAAATTTATTGAGTAGGTATCTTATTGATGTATTACTAATTGATTCTAATTTTTCACATTAATATAAATGGTACCATATTGAACATCCTTGCATGTACTTGATCTTTGTGCAATTATCTGATTATCTCTTTAGGATGGATTTCTAAAAGTGATATTTCTGAAATCACACTTTCTGATTTCAGGAAGAGAGAAGAGTGTTGACAAGGAGGGTGGAAGATGGAATCCCCTTCAAGGTACTATTGCTTCACTTATGTAGCATTATCAAAATAGCTTTTTGGCTTAGAAGATACTTATTGATTAATATGGCTAACCTGACTTTCTAAAAATATTATCCAAACATAATATTTCCTACCACCAGTTCTAAGAGGACCATTCCCTCCACCTACTCCCACCATTTTGTCAAGTTTCTTTTCACTTTTTCATACTAATAAATGAATAAATTTTCAAATGTATACTGGCCATTCATATTTCTTTATTAATTGTTCTTTCATGTGTTTAGTCCATTTCTCTACAGAAATGTTTGTTCTTCTCTTAATGATTCATAAGACCCATTACATATAGTGGGGCTTGTAACACTTTGCCCTACTTGTTAACAGATTTTTCATTACTGTTGTTATTGTTGTTGGTTTCTGTACTTAATAGTTTGTCATTTGCTGGTTGGAGAAAAAAAATGATAAACACAATATGCCACTCACCTTATACACTGCAATTTCCGCCTTATCCCTGAAGACCTAACTTGAATCCCACATCTTTTCCTAACATCTTTTCCTTACCCATCCTAACATGATCTGTCTCTGTCTAACTTCTAACTGATTGTCTGTGCAACTTATTTGGCAGTTTATTCTACAATGCCTGCTGACACATGTGAGTACTGTCAGTCACTCTCAAGGCTTATTTGTACTAGCCAGCAACCAACTCCTTAACAGGAGTTAAGGATTCACTCCATACTCTCAAACCTGGTCTCAATAATAAAACAAGTGCTTATGGAAAGCAATGAATTGGCAAGGGGGGAAGAAATAGGTGACAGAAGTCAGCTCGAATTTTCCAGGCTTGAAGAAAGGCTCACCCAGACAGGTTACAAAGTTCTCCTGCATTTCTGGCCTCAACATTCTGACCCAAAGTAAAGCTCATTCCGATTTTCACGTCAGCTCCTGAGATACAGCATTTTCTTTATTGCGAGAGCACCCACGTTTCCTAGTTTACCTGGAACATTTCCAGTTTGCTCTACTTGTGTATCTCTTAACGGTTCCCACTTTTCACTCCCCAAACTGAAAAGGATGGCAAGTTGCATGCTTACCTTGTCTGCTGGTGGTTTCAGTTTCTTACTTATTTCTTAAGCTAAAAGTCTACCACACAGTTTAAAAGACTTGGTAGATGAAGATCCAAATTTCCAAGCAGGATGCAAATTTTGGCCCCTTCTTCTTGGTTTGATTAATTGAATCTATATGTGAGCCTAACCTTGAAAGATTAAAGGAAACAATTAATGTGCAGATAAAAACATTTGCTATTTATATGAGGTTTTTAAAAGGCCATAAAGTGGAGTTTTTTATAGTGTTCATGTTTTCTTCAACTAAATTGAGAACTTTTTGGAGTACCATTATTCTTACTTTTTTGTACCTTTTCATCATAGCACTTAAAACAGTACTCTGTACTAAGTGGGCATGCAATAAATACTACTGTGAAACCACTGGGGGCCTGGAGATTTTAATTTGCTTTTTGATTAAGGGTGTCCTTCCTCTTGACTCCAACTATGTCATCACAGACATGTGAGGGGGTAACATTGATAGAGTGCTAAATGGGAAGAGTGGTATCACAGGAACCCAGTTGAATTAGAAGAGTCCCCTTTATGTCTTTGGCTCGGTTTTCCATGGATAGAGCTCATCTGAATTAGATGTGTCTGAAAATTCAATTACTCCAAATGGAAACATCTGGATCCCTTTTTCTTCCTTTAATCCTTTGTCCTGGTGACTCTGCCAGACAGTCCATATCCCTTGTTGGTTTGGAAGGAAATATATAAGGGCATAGTTAGAAGTGGGGGTAGCTGATGGAAATGGGTCCTTGTCTGTTTTTTCAGTCTCTGTGGTCACTTTCCGTCTCCAGCTATTAGAGTCACAGATTTTTATCAGAGTGAGAAGAAATGTTTGTGTAACTCCATGTATTATAGTAGAAGGAATTTCTACCCAGCAAAATTAATGAGCTACTCAAAAATACATATGCAATGATAGCTGCATTAGAATTTTTTCTTTTTTGATTCTCAATCTAGAGCTCTTTTTACCACACCAGATTCTAAATACTATCTGGAAATTAGTTATTGCCTCATTTCAATCTGTCTTACTGGTATTGGATTGATTTAACCTATAGAAAACAACTGCTCATTTAAAAACTTTGAATGTTATAAAAAATAAGAAAGATTCGCCCCCCTTGCCCAAATTTGCCTGATATCTTTAGTAGATGCTGAGGGATAAGACTGATTTATATTTTTCATGGAAGATATCAGCCAAATTCAAATAGATGTGTTTTTGTGTGTTCATAAGCTAAGACAGAATCAGAGAAAAAAGGTCTGACAAAGAGGATCATGAACCATCAAATACGTCTCATCCTTGCTCTCTAATTCTTTTCATAGAAAAAGAAAAGTTCTGTGAACAAAGAATAAGGAAGAGGTAGACATATATTTGACCTGTGGTTTTAGGTTTAACTTAGGAGAAGCAGAAAATAAGATCTCATTATAATTATATCTGTAGGGGATACAGACAGTCCATTTAGATAGGCTGAGTATCTAGTTTTCTAAACTAAAAAGAACAGTTTTGATTCTCTGGGCAAACCATGACCTCATGCAGTAGAGAGGTTACAAGATGCTACTGACCAAGAGAAGTGATTTTTATACAAGCCATCACACGTCTGAGAATACTAAAAAGATATTTTAAAGTCTATTTTGGACATAAATTCTTATCTTCCCTTCATTCCAAAAAAAAAATGTTCAAAGTGACATTTCTGCTTCTAGCACACATTAGAAAATTATGTGAAAATACATTTGGTTCATGTACAATATTTTGAAAATCTTTATTGAACCAGTCACTCTAGGGTGTAAACTGATCTTCTAATCTCTACCTGCCTTAAGGCTCAAATATGATGTTGGGGTTGTAAAGAAGGATCACTTGACAAAAGGAAATAAAATCTAGAGAGAACAGAGTCTTGACACAAAGGCTCCTTCCATTCAGCAAAAGAACAAGACCAGTAAGAGTGCTTTGGGGTGGAGGTGGGGGAAGGCAAAGAGGGAGAGAGACAGGAGAGGCAAGTGGAGGTGGGACACAGGAGACAGGTGCTATTTCTCCAGGGTTTGACCTAGAGACTTGTGGAGAAGGGGGATTAGCTAAACCGGGGAGCCGGGGGATGTTGAAAGTAGAGTTCTGCATACTGTGCCTCCCATTTGGTTGCCTGGGAGAAATCCACCGGGCCGGGTGTCCTAGGCCAACATGGGGTGGGCCCAGCAGCATAAAGAGAGTGGACAAGTCTGGCCAAAGAAAAGCATCATCTCCCTAGCTTTCGAGTGGACAACCCAGAAGATTCCATATGCTCCCACAATGGAAGTGATGGAAAGGATGGTAAAGGTATGCATTGAGATCCAAAGCAGCCTGCCATGAGGCCCACCATGGTGAGAGGTAGGGGACCCCACAGTGAATCTGCAGGATGAACTACTCAGGCCCAGGAATAAGATGGAGGATATGGCAGATCTTCTCCATACTCTTCATGGGGTTCTCAAGGCAAGAATGCTGAAGTAGTTTGCTATTCCCTTCTCCAGTGGACCACATTTTGTCAGAACTTTCCACCACGACCCCTCTGTCTTGGGTAGCCCTACACATCATGGCTCATAGTTTCATTGAGTGAGACAAGGCTGTAAGTCAAAGAAAGCAGGGAAAACCACTAGGCCATTCAGGTATCATCTAAATCAAATCCCTCACGATTATATAATAGAAGTGACAAATAGACTCAAGGCATTAGTTAGGTCTGATAGAATGTCTGAAGAACTATGGACAGAGGTTTCTAACACTGTACAGAAAGCAGTGATCAAAACTATACCCAAGGAGGGGAAAATGCAAAAAGACAAAATGATTGTCTGAAGAGACCTCACAAATAGCTGAGGAAAGAAGAGAAGCAAAAGGCAAAGGAGAAAAGGAAAGATATACCCATCTGAATGCAGAGTTCCAAAGAATAGCAAAGAGAGATAAGAAAGCCTTCCTAAGTGAACAATGCAAAGAAATAGAGGAAAACAATAGAATGGAAAAGACTAAAGATCTCTTCAAGAAAATTAGAGCTACCAAGGGAACACTTCATGCAAAGATTGGCACAATAAAGGACAAAAATGGTATGGACCTAGCGGAAGTAGAAGATATTAAGAAGAGGTGGCAAGAATACACAGAAAAACTATACAAAAAAGATCTTCATGACCCAGATAACCACAATGGTGTGATCACTCACCTAGGGCCAGATATCCTGGAGTGCAAAGTCAAGTGGGTCTTAGGAAGCATCACGACGAACAAAGCTAGTAGAGGTGATAGAATTCCAGCTGAGCTATTTCAAATCCTGAAAGATGATGCTGTGAAAGTGCTGCACTCAATATGCCAGCAAATTTGGAAAACTCAGCAGTGGCCACAGGACTGGAAAAGGTCAGCTTTCATTCCAATTCCGAAGAAGGGCAATGCCAAAGAATGTTCAAACTATTGCACAGTTCTCATTTCACATGCTAACAAGGTAATGCTCAAAATTCTTCAAATTAGGCTTCAACAGTATGTGAACCAAGAACTTTCACATGTACAAATTGGATTTAGAAAAGGCTGAAGAACCAGAGATCAAATTGCCAATATCATTGGATCATAGAAAAAGCAAGAAAATTCCAGAAAAACACCTACTTCTGCTTCATTGACTACACTAAATCATTTGACTGTGTGAATTACAACAAACTGTGGAAAATTCTTTAAAAGATGGGAATACCAGACCACCTGACCTGTCTCCTGAGAAATCTGTATGCAGGTCAGGAAGCAACAGTTAGAACTGGACATGGAACAATGGACTGGTTCCAAATTGGGAAAGGAGTATGTCAAGCCTGTAGATTGTCACTCTGCTTATTTAACTTCTATGCAGAGTACATCATGTGAAATGCCGGGCTGGATGAAGCATAAGCTGGAATCAAGATTGCTGGGAGAAATATCAATAACCTCAGATATATAGATGACAGCACCCTGATGGCAGAAAGCGAAGAGGAACTAAAGGGCCTCTTAATGAAGGTGAAATAGAAGAGTGAAAAAGCTGGCTTAAAACTCAACATTCAAAAAACTAAGATCATGGCATCCCATCCCATCACTTCATGGGAAATAAATGGAGAAATTATGGAAACAGTGGCAGACTTTATTTCTGGGGGCTCCAAAATCACCACAGATGGTGACTGTAGCCATGAAATTAAAAGACACTTGCTCCTTGGAAGAAAAGCTATGACCAACCTAGATGGCATATTAAAAAGCAGAGACATTACTTTGCCAACAAAGGTTTTCAGTGTATGGTCAAAGCTATGGTTTTCCCAGTAGTCATGTATGGATGTGAGAACTGGACATAAAGAAAGCTGAGCACTGAAGAATTTATGCTTTTTAACTGTGGTGTTGGAGAAGACTCTTGAGAGTCCCTTGGACTGCAAGAAGATCAAACAAGTCAATCATAAAGGAAATCAGTCCTGAATATTCATTAGAAGGACTAATGCTGAAGCTGAAGCTCCATACTTTGGCAACCTGATGGGAAGAACTGACTCATTGGAAAAGACCCTGATGCTGGGAAAGACTGAAGGCAGGGGAGAAGGGTACGACAGAGGATAAGATGGTTGGATGGCATCATAGACTCAATGGGACATGAATTTGAGAAAACTCTGGGAGCTGGTGAAGGACAGGGAAGCCTGGCATGCAGTAATCCATGTGGTTGCAAAGAGTCGTACACAACTTAGCCACTAAACAACAACAATGGCAGATTCTCAGCAAGGTCTCCATGAAGAACCTAGATGGGGTTAAGGAAGCAGAACGGGGCCACTTGGTCCTCCCAAGATGGGAAATAAGAAGAGAGGAACAAGTATGTGTTGATAAGCCACAGATTTCATGGTGGACACCGGAAGGACAGTCATGTTATTCATATCTCATATGAATAAACTCATACCAGTATGAGTTTAGCTCTGTAAGCACTCAACATATAGTTATTCAATATTTGGTAGCATACAGTTTATGGTCTTAAAGGTAGGATAAAAGTCCTAGCTGATTCAAAGTTGCAAGGCTCCCATCTACTGGTAATTTGCTCAAATTTCAGGCACATGATTCTTGAAATTGTTGACAATTTAAGAAGAGCCAAATATAATTCATACACAGTGACAAAGAACATCACAATTTCTCAAAATTGCTCAAAATTCTTGTTGATGTTCAAATGTAAATTGAGAATTTCTAGAGAAGGGTATAGAAATATGAAACAAAGATTTCATTTCCAAGTTGTTTTCAGTATTATAAAATTCCCTTCATCTTGGAGATCATTTATGTCACTGTTAGAGAAAATACATACATAGGGGTTGGAAAGGTAATAAAAACATTTTGAGAGGAAAAGCTATAAGGACTGATTACCCTCCAAGAATTTTAATGGAAAAAGATAAAAAACAATCATGTAGTCCTACTCAGCACTGTCTAACAGAAATATAATGAGCCACATATGCATTTTAAATTTTCTAGTGGTCACATTTAAAAAATAGGTGACTAGGGGGAGAGAGTGTCTCAGCCAAGCACTTGGACTTGGCTCCTTCATTTCCAACATGGAAGAAACTTACACTGATACCCTGGACCCTGAAAGGCTGTTACAATGTCCCTATGATTTAAAAAAAAAAAAAAAAATCAGATATGTGCCTGCAGGTTTCCTTATCATCTTATCAAGTACAAAAAGAATAATCCTGATTATTTAAAAAATCTGGCTATCTGCCCCTTAAGTGCTTACCATCCTCTGGCTGAAATCAGGCATATCTCAAGCTGTGATGACAAAAGCTCCATTGAGCAGGGTATAGTCATCCAGGAACCTTGGACAAGAGACTCTGACTGACAGCTCATAGCAGTTGCCCTCCTCACAATGAACACGGGGATGGAAGATTTGTAGGAACAGACCAGCACCCCATTTGTCTGAAGGCACTGCCAACTACTGTGGTAACAACAGCCCTGCCAGCCAAGCAACATTGTTATGGTGCCTACGAGTAACCTGGCTTTAGGCATGCAAGTTCCCAAGCCTCTAACATGGAAAAACAGTGGACATGCACAGTAACTGAATATCTATCTCATCAAATGCGAGTCCCTTGCTTCTTCCTGCTACAGCGGGTTCTTCATTTTTTTTCCTCCTAACCTGATTATAGAAAGATAAATTATCTGTGACTTTCAAAGTGACAAGTACCTTTTTTTTCTCCCCCTCTATGAGTGCTTAATCATTTGACGCAAGAAAGAAACTTCATGCTCAGAACTGTTTCAAATAAACCATCACTACAGATAATTTGAAAAATAAATAAATTAAAAATAAGAAGCAAAAAGAAACGAGTAAAAGTAGTCTCAATAGTAATACTTTGTCTAATGCAAGGTATCTAAAACATTTCTCATTTCAGAAGCAAAAAGAAATGAGTAAAAGCAGTCTCAATAGTAATATTTTGTCTAATGCAAGGTATCTAAAATATTTCTCATTTCAGGTATAATCAGTATAAAAATATTAATGAGACATTTTATTTTTTTTTCATACTAAGTCTTCAAAATCCATTGTACATTCTACACTTAGAGTATATCTCAATATGGATGCTAAATATTCAGTGGTTAAAGTAAAATCCAGTCCTACCAAAATAATAAATTTGTGTTTAGCAGAAAAATGTTACCCTGCTACCTTCTATTTTAAATTTAAAATACTTAAAATTTTAAAATACTTAAAATTTTGGTTTCTTAGTCACATTAGCCATATTTCAAGTGCTCAACTTGAATGGCTAGTAAATACCCTGTTATACAGCAAATATCCAAGTTGCTAATTAGCACAGGTACAAAACTGATGTACACTGAATGAATGACTGAATAACTTGTCTGAGTTCCACAGTTTACTAGCTGCCACTTTCATGTTTTTACACTGAACAATCATCGGGACTAACTGGATATGAGAGGAAAGGGATAAAGGAGCCAAAGAGTTTGGGAGGAAGCCATAAGGAGAATCAGAGTGCCGTGGGCAGCATCAGAAATGCTGAGAACGGAGACTTGGTTCAGAAGGGAACATAATGAATATTGGAGCTCTGAAAGTTCCTTGCCGTGAGGAATATAGCTCCTAACAAAGCTCCCGGGGATCATCAGTAGCACCAACAGAATCTACCATCACAACTGCTCATATCTCTTGGTCCACACTGTCCAGCGGCTACACACAATCCTGTCCTCTCTGGTCTGAAACCGAAGTCAAACTCCAGCGGCACTGTGCTTGGTTCTGTTAGTCTGACCCATGATTCTCGGGATGTTTGCATGAATTTCACACCCACCTGTTTCCTCATGGTTGCTCTGAACCCTGAATTTCAACTGCTGCCTGTTCTCTCCTCCTAGCGCCCTCCTGCCATCCCCGACCACAGCCTTTCCCTTCTGACCTTCTTCTAGCCTATGCCCCTGAGTTTTGTCATGCCCAGCCCTAGCCATCTCTCTTTTTTTTTTTTTCGGCCAAGCAACATGGCATATATTGATGCAGGATCTTAGTCCCCCAAGCAGGAATTAAACCCATGCCACCTGCAGTGGAAGCATGGAGTCTTAACACTGGACCACCAGGGAAGTCCCCAGTCCATCCTTTTTTTTAATCAATTCACTTTTTAATTTTTGACATTACAGAACAAAACTGAAATCTATTAATATTCTATGCTTACATTTCTTAGAGACAAACAGAAATAAAATTCACAAATCAAAAACTGAAAACAAGCAAAAAAACAGGTAAGAGTTTATAAAAACTAAATATGGATCTGAGCATTAACAGCTGAACAGAGAATGTGATTTTCAACTGTACGCTTACAAATGACAACAAGTCCCAGTCATAGGCATGACTCGGACTTCAAGTCATGTCTGTGACACCTCACCTGAATACCTCTGTATCTGTGGTAGGCAACCTCTCAGATGACCCCCAGTGATCCTCACCTCCCAATATCTGTGTCCTGATAATGCCCAACAGAAGACAGCAAACGTGATGGACTATAACTTCTTTGGATAACTTTCCTCTTAGATTCTCTTTCTTACCTTCTCATTCACTTATTCTGAACAAAGCCAATTGCAGTGTTGCAAGCTGCCCTACAGAGAGGTCCACATAGCAAAGAACCAGGGACCTCTCAGACCAACAATCCATGAAGAATTTTGGAAGGAGTGAATTCGGAAGCAGAACCACCTCCAGTCAAGCCTTCAGGTGAGACTTGTGCTCTGGTCAACACTTTGATTGCAGCCTTGTGAGATACCTTGGGGTTTCCCAGGCAGCTCAGTGGTAAAGAATCCACCTGGCAATTCAGGAGCTGCAGAAGACACAGGTTCGAACCTCGAGGCAAAGACAACTAGCTAAGTTGCATCCAGATCTCTAACCTACAGAAACCGTGTTTTTAAACTAAGTTTTGGAGTAATTTGTTACACAGCAAGAGATAACTAATACAGCCTGGAACCCTAGTTTTCTTATAGAAAATTCAGATAATATGTCCTATCTACAGTGAATTGAATTTTGGACATTTCAAGTGATCACAAGATATTCAAACCAGAATGTGCACAAGATAATCGCTAAAACAGACCTGGAGCCTAAGGAACGGTTAGCATCAAGATTAAAAAGGAAGTCATGACAATGTGTTGACCGTCTTTGAAGACTTTGAATGTAAATATGAAGCATTTGTCAAATGGATGAGGGGAATAATTCGTTTCTTCCCTTGTGAGTCTCACTTGGCAGAGAGAAGGGAGCTCATGAGAAACATTTGGGGAAATTTACAAACATATCCACAGCCTCACCTTCCCCATTTAAACCAGACTTAAATCAGAATCTCCAGGAAGAAAATTCAGTCATGTACATTTTTCTAAGTTCTAAGAGAGTAGAACTTAAAAACACATTAATCTCTTATATAGAATTCCATATGGTCCAGATCTGTTACAGGTTCAATATAACCAAGTTTTCCAGAAGGCCTCCATTATAACACAAGCATTTCTTTAACAAGCTAGCATCATAGCACAGAACTGTACCATAGTTGATAGCATAAGTCACCTTCTTTCATATTAAAAGTATCCTCTAAAAATGAATTTCAGTGATCAGTGGACTTACACACAGGAACTTCTTTTAATACCTCACCTGATCTCTCACTGAGGCAATGAGAAATTTGAAGTTTCATTATGATAGACTTGAGGATCTGTAAATTATTTCTAAATGCCTAATAGAAACTATAAAAATTATATTTTTACCAAGGATAAAAACTACAGGCTAACTAAAATGTCATGTCTTCAATTAAACAGAAATTAATCACTATACCTATTACTAGCATATTATTAAATTATTATTATCATATGTTAATTAGTATAAAGATGGGCAGTTAATGACCCAATAGAAACCACCTAGATCAGTATCCCATCTTGATTTTGTAACTGATCTTGAACCTAATACAAAGTGATAGCCAAATTAAAGTGAATCACACTTAAGTACCTCTAGACACGTTTGAATTTTGTTACTAGCAGTTAGTATAGTAGAAAAATCAACAGTATTAGAATCAGAGAATATTAGAACCTGTGCTGTCCTATCTGTACAAAGGGAATTTCCAAATGTCAGTTTTTTTCATCTGTCATGTGGGGATAATGCCAAAGGATTCTGGGAAATTAAATGAGAAAATGTGGCAGCCTGATGCTTAGCAAACAGCACAAAGCTTAGCACATAGTAGAAGTTCAACAGTTGTTGTTGCCTCTTGTCTTTAATCAAATATTTATGCAATCTATATTAATATACTTGTAAATCTTGATGAATATGGATCATTGATTATAATTCAGATCAATAACTCAATCTCCCAAGGCAAAAGAAATAAAAGCAAAAATAAACAAATGGGACCTAATCAAATATACAAGCTTATGCACAGGAAAGGAAACCATGAACAAAATAAAAAAAACAACCTACAGAATGGAATAAAACATTTGCAAACAATGTGACCAACAAGAGGCTAACATCCAAGATATACAAATAACTCATGCTCATATTCAGTATGAGTATATATAACTCAGTATCAAAAAAAAATACTTAATCAAAAAATGGTCAGAAGACACAAACAGATATTTCTCTAAAAAAGATATACAGATGGTCAACAAGCACATGAAAGAATGTTCAACATTGTAATTACTACAGTAACACAAATCAAAACCTCAATCAGTCAGTCACCAATCAGTCACTTAATCACCAGTCAGCATAACCATTATCAAAAAGTCTACAAATAACAAATGCTGGAGAGGGTGTGGGGAAAAGGGAACCCTTCTATAATGTTCGTAGGAATGTAAAGTGGTAGAACCACTATGGAAAACAATATGGAGTTTCTTTAAAAACCTAAAAATAGAGCTACCATATGATCCATCAGTCCTACTCCTGGGCATATATCCAAAAAGACAAAAAGTCTAATTTGAAAATGATACATGTACCCCAAAATTCACAGAAGCACTACTTACAATAGTCAAGACATGGAAACAACTCAAGTGCCCAACAAAAGAAGAATGGTTTAAGAAGATGCGATCTCTGCTTCTTAATCTCACACACACACATACACACACACGCACACACACTGGAATATTACTCAGACAGAAAGAAACAATGAAATATTGCCATTTGCAGCAATATGGATGGATGTAGAGAATATCTAAGTCACTGTCAGACAGACAAAGATAAATATATATCTCATATGTGTAATTAAAAAATAATACAAATGAATTTATATACAGAAGAGAAACAAACTCACAGACATATAAAACAAACTTATGATTATCAAAGGGAAAAGGAATGAGGGAAGGATAAATTAGGAGTATGGGATTAGTAGATACAAACTATTATGCACAAAATGGGCTTCCCTGGTGACTCAGCGGTAAAGAATCCACTGCCAATGCAGGAGACATGGGTTCAATCCCTGGGTCGTGAAGATCCCCTGGAGAAGGAAAAATTGTTGCCTAGAAAATCCCATGGACAGAGAAGCCTGGCAGGCTACCGTTCCTGGGGTGGCAAAAGAATCAGACACAACTTAGGGAATAAACAACAATAGTAATGCACAAAATAGATAAGTAACAAGGATTTGCTATATAAAACAGGGCACTTTATTCAGTATCTTATAATAAACTATAATGGAAAATAATCTAAAATACATATGTTAGAAAAAATAATTTAGATCAATATTGAAATAAATAATTTCTTTGATATGAAAATTTTTAAAACAGAGAGTCCACAGTGAAAAAACAATACAACGGGTCTCTGACAATGTTTAAAGCTTGTGAATAACTGACAACCCAAATATGTTCTAGTATACTTTAATTCTGCTCAGCGTCTTCTTTGACAGAAATGATGAAAAGCATCTCATCACATTTCATATTCTCCATCATAGCCTTCATATTTGTGTGTATATATAACCCAAATGGGAACATACTAAGTGTTGTTCTCTAGAGCTTAGTTTTCATTTGTAATAATAAGTTGCAGACAGATTTCCATGTTAGTACATATAGCTGTAACTCAATCTTTAATATACTAACATTAACTATACTTAATATACTAACATTTATTTAATTAGTCTCTTTTGAGGCACATTTAAATGTTTCAAAATTTTCACTATTATAAATTATCCTTATCTGTGAATCTCTGTACATGTGTCTTTAGACACTGGGGTATTTCTCTAGGATTGCATAAATTATGAATGCACTTAGCTGGCAGTAACAAAAACCATACCAAGAATGATTGTTAAAATGGATTTCCTCACATAATAAAATGCTGAAAGGTAAGCAATTGCTAGCATTGTTCTTTCAATCCTTCTACTCCGATATCTTCAGCTATTATTTATGCTCATTATGTTCATTATTTTATATGCTTTTGAACTGTGGTGTTGGAGAAGACTCTTGTCCCTAGGACTGCAAGGAGACCCAACCAGTCCATTCTAAAGGAAATCAGTCCTGAATATTCATTGGAAGGACTGATGCTGAAGCTGAAACTCCAATACTTTGGCCACCTGATGCGAAGAACTAATTCATTGAAAAAGACCCTGATGCTGGGAAAGATTGAAAGCAGGGGGAGAAAGGTACGACAGAGGATAAGATGGTTGGATGGCATCACCGACTCGATGGACATGAGTTTGAGTAAGCTCTGGAAGTTGGTGATGGACAGGGACGCCTGGCGTGCTGCAGTCCATGAGGTCGCAAAGAGTTGGACATGACTGAGTGACTGAACTGAAATGATGTTCATTATTTATGTTCTCCAGGTACCACATCTGCACCCCAGCATCCCAGCAAGAAGGAGGTTTCAGGAACCAAAACTTCCTCCTAGAAGGGAAGTGCCCCAGCAGACTTTCACCAATGACGTTTTGCTCAGAACTGTGCTACACACCCATCCCCAGACCAATCACAGGCAAAGAAGAATGGAGTCATCATGACCAGCTGAAATCCACCATGATCCATTTCCTGGATCTTGGGGCTACAGCCTATCAGCTCTGAGCTCACTGAACAATTTAATCTGTCAGAGTCTTAAGACTCTTGCGAAAGAAAAGGGGAATGGAGACTGGCTACCGGAAAGCAGTGAACAGTATCTTTGACAGATTCTAAAGGAGAATTGCTAAGCCAAAGGGTATATGGCACTACATTCTACATTTGCAATACCAATCACCAAATTACCTTCCAAAAATAGTGTATGGAATGAAAGTTCCAGTAACATCTATGAAATGGCTGAATTGCCCACATTCAACAACCCTGGTCTTCTAAATTTTTCTAAATGTTTGCCAATCTGATAAGCAGAAAATAATCAAATGCAAAGTTATATAGATATGAGTAGATAGATGATAGAATCAAATAGTATATTTTGTACATATTTCATTATTAGTGTAGATGAGAATTTCTTAATATATTTAATGACCACTTGAATTTCTTTTTCTGTGAATTGCCAGTATAAAAATGCCTTTATTCACTTTTCTATTTTTTTTTTTTGCTTTAACATATTATGAGCATTAACTCCTTTTTACAAATACATTTACCAGTTTATTTCTTGACTCTCCCATTTGTTTCTGCTCTTTCACCCAATTCAGATGCTTTTAGTTTGTTTTAAGTCAAATCTATTCATCCTTCCATTTATATACTCAGATCTTGGCAACATGCTATGAAAGATCATGCCTGCTTCAAGACTGGAAAATATTCTCTCTTTTAGTACTGCAATTTAAGGAATAGATCCTTAAACTACTTGAAATTGATTTTTTAATATAGTGACACATTATCTACATATATTTTCCCAAATTGTCACTCAGTTATAAGTGATATTTATAACTTTTATTTCTAATTAATTTTAAAAGCCCCCACACATGTTCTGTGGCATTACCAAAGTTTTAATTACTGTAGATTTCAAGTATCAGATCATGAGTTACTTACAGCAAAATTCAGGCTTAAATTGGAAAAAGTAGGGAAAACCACTAGGCCATTTAGGTATGAACTAAATCAACTCCCTTATGATTATACAATGAAGGTGACAGATAGATTCAAGGAATTAGATCTGGTAGATAGAGTGCCTGAAGAACTATAGACCGGGTCGGTTCGTAACATTGTAAAGGAGGCAGTGACCAAAATCATCCCAAAGAAAAAGAAATGCAAGAAAGAGAAGTGGTTGTGTGAGGAGCCTTTATAAATAGCTGAGGAAAGAAGAGAAGCTAAAGGCAAGGGAGAAAGGGAAAGATACACTCAACTGAATGCAGTTCCAGAGAATAGCAAGGAGAGATAAGAGGCTTATCTTTGCATTGTGCAAAGAAACAGAGGAAAACAATAGAATGAAAAAGACTAGAGATATCTTCAAGAAAATTGGTGATATCAAGGAAACATTTCATGCAAGGATAGGCACAGTAAAGGACAGAAAGCATAAGGACCTAACAGAAGCAGAAGAGATTAAGAAGAGGAGGCAAGAATACACAGAAGAACTAAAGTTCTTAATGACCTGGATAACCATGATGGTGTGGTCAGTCACTTAGAGTTGGACATTCTGGAGTGTGAGGCCAAGTGGGCCTTAGGGAGGATTACTATGAACAAAGTTAGGGGAGGTAACAGAATTCCAACTGAGCTATTTAAAATTCTAAAAAATGATGTTGTTAAAGTGCTGGACTCAACATGTCAGCAAATTTGGAAAACGCAGCAGAAGCCACAGGACTAGAAAAGTCAGTTTTCATTCCAATTCCAAAGAAGGACAATGCCAGAGAATGTTCAAACTACTGTAAAACTGTGCTCATTTCACATGCCAGCAAGGTTATGCTTAAAATCCTTCAAGCTTGACTTCAGCAATACATGAACCAAGAACTTCTAGATGTACAAGTTGGGCTCAAAGAGGCAGAGGAACCAGAGATCAAATTGCTAACATTTGTTGGGTCATGGAGAAAGCAAAGGAGTTCCAGAAAAACATCTCCTTCTGCTTCATTGACTATCCTAAAGCCTTTCACTGTGTGGATCACAAAAAAATGTGGAAAATTCTTAAACAGATATATACCAGATCACCTGAGAAACCTGTACTTGGGTCAAGAAGCAACAGTTAGAACCGAACATGGAACTGATTGGTCCCAAACTGGGAAAGGGGTACAGCAAGATTGTATATTGTCATCCTGCTTATTTAACTTATATGCAGAGTACTGTAGTCCACCAGGCTCCTCTGTCCTTTGAACTCTCCAGGCAAGAATACCGGAATGGGTTACAATTTCCTTCTCCAGGGGATTTTCCTGATTCAGGAATCAAGCCTGGGTCTCCTGCACTGCAGGCAGATTCTTTACTGTCTGAGTCATCAGAGAAGCCCTATATACAGAGTACATCATGTGAAACGCCAGGCTGGATGAATCACAAGCTGGAATCAAGATTGCTGGGAGAAATATCAACAACCTCAGATATGCAGATGATACCAGTCTAATGGCAGAAAGTGAAGAGGAACTAAAGAGCCTCTTGATGAGAGTGAAAGAGGAGAGTGAAAAAGCTGACTTGAAACTCAGTATTCAAAAAACTAAGATCATGGTATCTGGTCCCATCACTTCACAGGAAATAGAGGGGGAAAAGTGGAAGCAACAGATTTTATTTACTTGGGCTCCATAAATCACTTAGACAGTGACTGCAGCCATGAAATTAAAAGACACTTGCTCCTTGGAAGAAAAGCTATAACAAAACTAGACAGCATATTAAAAAGCACAGACATCATTTTGCTACCAAAGGTCCATATAGTCAAAACCATGGTTTTTCCAGTAGTCATGTATGGATGTGAGAGTTGGACCATAAAGAAGGCTGAGTGCTGAACTGATGCTTTCAAATTGTAGTGCTAGATAAGACTCTTAAGAGTCCGTTGGACTGCAAGAAGATTAAACCAGTCAATCCTAAAGGAAATCAACCCAGAATAGTCATTGGAAGGACTGATGCTGAAACTGAAGCTTCAATACTTTGGCCACTTGATGCAAAGAGTCGACTCACTGGAAAAGACCCTGATGCTACAAAAGATTGAAAGCAAAAGGAAGAAGAGGTGGCAGAGGATGAGATGGTTAGAAAGCATCACTGACTTAAAGGACGTGAATTTGAGCCAATTCCAGAAGAGAGTGAAGGACAAAAGAGCCTGTCATGCTATAGTGCATGGGGCTGCAAAGACTCAGACACGACTTAAAGACTGAACAACAAAGAGTTTGTGCTGATAACTTGCAATGCAATTACTTTACTATAATTATTGTTTTTTCTACAGTTTCTGAACATTCTTTCACATGTCTTTTTCTATGTAAGAAATGTGATCAAATTTTCAAGATTAAAAGAAATAATTGGTCAGTGTACTTACTGAAATTTTATTCCATTTATAGTTTAGTGAGGGGAGCATCTTTACAGTTCTGCATCTTGCTACTCAGGAACATAATATTATTAGAAAATGATGTGATATATTGGTGGAAGAGAATAATAACAATAATAAATTCTACCTCGGCACAGTCAACCTTCTTCTCTTTAAGTTCTCGAAGAAGACAAAGTAAGGAAAAATAGTGCTTGACTGTTAACTGAATACTACAATATTACTTGTAGTAATATTTCTGAATACTACAATATTAGCTTTGGACCTACACCATTTTCAGACCTCTGAGAAGATAATCTGGACCAAGCATGATCTCCCTTTTGAAGCTGTATCAGTGCGGCTGGCCCAGCACCACAGAGGAATCCATCACGCCTGCGCCATGTCACTGGTCCCCTCACCCTCATCCCAGGACCTGCCTCCAACCCACCACCACCCAACAGCAAACACCATGTACCAAAACCTGGCCCTGCCACGGGATGAAATGCCAAACTCATCAGCATTAAAGAAAGACGAGCCAGAGAAAATACATTTGCCCCGTTGTTAAAAGTAGTATGTAAAATAAAGACAACTACAGTGGGAAAGGAAGAGACCAGTGAAAGAAAGAGAATGGCCAGCTTGATAAAGGAAAAAAAGAAGAAGAAAAAGAATTGGGGCCACTTCATGTTCTCAGCTCAAATATGGACAAAAATCAAGTTTCTGGTTCTTTCAAAGTTCCATAACCAGAAAAAGTGACCTAACCTTTTAGTTACTGTTGAAAGGGACACAATATCTGATCCCCACTGACTGGATGGACAATCCTCTCCATTAGGCTTGAAGTACAGACATGGGGAAAGTGGTCAGAGAGGACTTTTAGTAGATGTCAACAGTATTTCTTTATATACATTCAGAACTTTATACCCTTCAGCCAACCCTTACAGTTTTCTTCATGTAAGTGCTATATTTTCTTTATCAGATACATTGTTAGGAAAACTAAGGATTTTATGATTATGGGGAATAGAATCTTTTAAGGTTATATTTTCTAAATGAGTTACAGGTAAAAATAACTGACTTTTTGCATGTTTATTTTTATCCAACCTCATCGAACTCTTCGTTTTTCTAAATTCTCTGGAATCTTCTAAGAATATTGTCATACTCTCTAGAAAATGAAATTGATTTGACCCTTTTCTTTTAGTTTACTTAAAAATGTATTACACATAAGTGTAAAGAATAGTAATAATTTTCAAATAAAATACCCACTTATTCTCCAAATGAATAAAATATCAGTTCCTTTGAAGTTCTCTGTCTTTCCTAGAAGTAACCACAGCCTTGAATTTGTAGTAATATTAATTCCCTTGTGGTTTAGTGTATATGTATCTGTGTAATTTTGTTTTTGACAAAGTTTGAATTTTATATAAATGGAATCATAGTGTATACATTCTTCTGTGACTTGCTTTTTTGTTCTCATCATTATGCTTTTGAGATTTATCCATGTCTTAGAGAACAGAAAGAGTTTATGCTGATTCTTTTCACTGCTATATAGTATTCTTTTGTAATAAGACACCATAATTTATTTATTCTTTCCACTATTCATGGATATTTGGATTTATTTTCTTTTTCCTTTTTCCTGTTACAAATAAGGCTTCCTTGAGCATTCTTGCATATATACCCTAATGAGCATGCTTAAGAATTTCTCTGGGATACATGAACATGCTGGGGGTGGGGGTGGGGTGGGGGTGGGATTGCTTTAAGCAGAGTCTAGGTGCATATTCAGCTCATCCAGATAGCACTAACGTTTTCTGAAGTGATTGTGCTAATTCACACAGCCATCAGAAATGTATGTTCCCTTCCCTCTATATCCTTGTCAAAACATTGCACTGCCATCTGATGAAGTGAATGGCATCTCTGATAAACCTTGCTCTGAATACTAATAATGTTACGCATATCTTCACAGTTATTGGCTTTTTGTGCTTCTCTTTCTTAAAAACAACTTCTTCATGCATTCTGCCATTTTTACTTTTTTTGTTGTCTTTTTATCATTGAAATCTTTCGGATTTGTAGAAATTCTTCATATACCTTGAACATTAGTTCTTTTTGGTTATAAGTGTTATCAAAAAAAAACCTTTTAGTTAAAAGCTTGTCTTTTGAATCTCTATTTTAATAGTGTTTTTCTTTTTAGAAAAAGGAGGGTTTCATTTTCAGGTGGTCATATTTGTTTACTTATTATAAATCTTTTCCTCCAAAATATGGCTTACAATTGTGAGGCTTATTTAGAAAATTCTTTCCTATTCTGAGGTCATTAAATCCTTCCCTTATATTTTAAGATTTTTCCTTTTACATTTAAGAACTTGATCTGTTTAGAATTTATTTTTGTGCAGAAAATGAGTTAGGAAACCATTTTTACTTTTGTCCATATGAATAACATATTGTCCTGGCACTAGAGTTGCCAGAGTTTAGCAAAGAAATATATAGGACACCTAGTTCTAATTGAATTTCAGAAAAAAATGAATAACACTTGAGTGTAATTATGTCTTGTGAAATATTTTAGACACATATACTAAAAAAGTATTTGTTGTTTTTCTGAGAATCAAATTTAACAAAGCATCTTGTATTTTATCTGGCAACTCCATCTGGTACCATTTACTGAATCCATTCTTTATCTGCTGATATGCAATATCATTCTGTCATTTTTCAGATTTCTGTATGTATGGATGCTTCCATATTTTCTATTCTGCTTCAATATCTGTATCTTCTCAAGCCTCCTGATCATATTCTTATCAGAATTGTTGACTAGTACCTCCAGATCTATGTTGAACCACAGTATAGTAAAATTGGGCATTTCTGTCTTATTCCTAATTTTAATGGAACTGCTTCCAATGATTCCTCATTAGTCACCGGCAGGTTTCTTGGTTGAGATATATAAATATACATCAGGTTAAGGAAATGTCCATCTAGTCCTATTTAATTAAGAGCTTTTAAAAATTACAATTAATATTAAAATTATGAAATTCACTTTCAGCATCTTTGGACATTATTATGAGCTTCCCCTTTCATCAGTAAACATAATACTATATTAATGAATTATAATTAGGTGTATTTTATATTTAAACTGATCACAGTGTGCTATTATTTAAATGTGCCCCCAGATTTTGCCTAATAATTGATTTAGGATTTTAAATGTTATTTTTAACAGACTGGTTTGTATTTTCTTTTATGAGACTGTATGCGTGTGCGTTTGTGTGCATGTTCCAGTGAAGGGGAGTAGGAAGGGAAAGGGATGAGAAGGAGACTTGACCATGTGGAACTTTAAAACAAATTTTAAGTATTTTTTAAAGTACAAATAGAGTATAGCAGAGCTGAGCCTTCTTTTTCTCTCACCACACACACACACACACACACACACACACACACACACACACTAAACCATACCTCTTCCCAGGATTCCCTAAGAAAGGTCTTCAGAGCAGTTGGAAAAACATTGGATTTTATTTCATATCCTCATTTTGCAAACAAAGAAGCTGAATCCTAAAAAGATTAAGAGTTCACATACCTGGTCTCTTCTTGCTAATAGTATTTAAAAATTGAAGGGAAATAGGTCCTTGAGGGACAGCTAGTGGAACTTTATTTAAGTTGGAGAAAGGAGACACACTGGACATTTCATTACAGTCTTCAAAATGATGAAGGGAGTTCAAATAAGAAATGACAAGCTGTCCTTTTCAATGCGCTTTCTTGGAAAGAAGAAGTAAAATAGCTTTAATTAATTCAAGAGGGATTTAGGTCAATAGTAAGAACTTCCTGAATGAACAAATTCCAAGACAATAGAAGGGGCTGCCACAGGAAGCTGAGGAAGAGCTAAGAAAAGTGTAGACTGCTGTTTTTCTGCAATGATTTCAGTACTGTGAGGTTGAACCAGATAAAACTGCTGATATTCAACTTATTTTTACCATGTTTGACTGTGTGTACATGCTCAGCTGTGTCTGACTCTTTGAGACCCCATAGACTGTAGCCTGCCAGGCTCCTCTGTCCATGGAATTTTCCAGGCAAAAATAAAGCAAATTCATCTAGATCACCCTAACACATGGAAGCACATAAATCGGTTTCACTCTAGAGGATGGCTTCTTTTCATTTCAGTCTTTATTTTACTCTATCTCTATAGAATGTGGAGAACAGACTATTTAAGAAGTTAAGAAGTCTTAAGTCTCTTAACACAAGAGACCAAATGGAAAGCTTACCAAAGATCCTCTTCTAGTTGAAGCTCTCGGTATTTGAAAGCCAGAACTATGAATATTCCTGGGCTTCCCTAGTGGCTCAGCTGGTAAAGAACCTGTCTGCGATGCAGAAGTCCTGGGCTCGATCCCTGAGTTGAGAAGATCCCCTGGAGAAAGGAACAGATACCCACTCCAGTATTGTGCTTGGAGAATTCCATGGATTGTATAGTCCTTGGGGTTGCAAAGAGTCGTCGGACACGACTGAGTGACCTTCACCAATATTCTGATCTATATAACCAATCATTACAGAACTAATAAACTATAAACTACGTTTAAAATGAAATGTTGTTAAGATCCATGTTTTGGATGTTGAGTGTCCTTATGGTGCCAAGCTATTTCATCTAAATGAGATTGTTGGAGTGGGGGACCTCAAGCCAGTGTCAGCTGTGCTGATTCTGTTGATGAGATTTTATATAAATGCTAGTTAAGTAGATTAGCTCTCTCCTTCATTTGGGGGTCAGATGCCATCAAGATTAGCTGTGCTGCTGTTTACAATAGCCAGGACATGGAAGCAACCTAGATGTCCATCAGCAGACAAATGGATAAGAAAGCTGTGGTACATATACACAATGGAATATTACTCAGCCACTAAAAAGAATACATTTGAATCAGTTCTAATCAAGTGGATGAAACTGGAGCCTATTACGCAGAGTGAAGTAAGTCAGAAAGAAAAACAACAATATACTAACACATATATATGGAATTTAGAAAGATGGTAATGATGACCCTATATGTGAGACAGCAAAAGAGACACAGATGTATAGAACAGTCTTTTGGACTCGGGGGGGGGGGGAAATGATTTGAGAGAATAACATTGAAACATGTATATTATCAAGTGTGAAACAGATCGCCAGTCCAGGTTTGATGCATGAGACAGGGCGCTCAGGGCCAGTGCACTGGGATGACCCAGAGGGATGGGGTGGGGAGGGAGGGGGGAGGGGGTTCAGGATGGGGACACATGAGCACCCGTGGCCGATTCATGTCAATGTGTGGCAAAAACCACTACAATATTGTAAAACAATTAGCCTCCAATTAAAAGAAATAAAAAAATTTTTTAATAAAAATACAAGATTAGCTGTGCTGGAACTCTTCCCATGGCTGGTCACTTTGGGTCATTGTGTATAAATCACTGCTAAGCTGTGACATTATTTTATGAACTTTTCTAGCCCAGCTAATTGTTGTACAACTCTATTGTAATTTCTCTATTGTCATCCTCTGGTCAGTTTCCATCCCTCAAAAAAAAACTGCTACATTATTGAGAATAGAAAAATAGAAACTGTTAAAAGCATCAGACTGGTCATATTAAAGAAATGGGGTTGTCTCTCAAATGAAAATTCACAGTTAAGTATTGGCCTGGAACATATACAAGTAAAAAGGATTTTGTTTACTCATCTTGATGGATATAATACATCTGAAGAGGGTTAAAAATCCCACATGACCTTGACACGGAAGCCAGAAATTCCACCTTTCTGGAGCAGATATGCTCAAGAAATGTAAAGGTAAGAGGTAAAATTGGCAGAATTTGGTGGCCCATCAGATATGGCAGGTGGGGGAGAAAAAGGAATGAAAGTTGAAGCTGAGGTTTCTAGCTTGAGTGCCTGGATGGAGAACAGACATCTGGGAACAGATGTGGGGTGTGTGCATGGGTGCAGGGAGGCGAGGGTCAGCCTGCATGTGCTCAGTGCAGGACTAGAAACCACACTGGATGCAAAGGTCAAGAAAGCACCCATGCGGTCTTTGAGGGTATGATTTGTGCAAGGTACTGTGAGTGCTATGAGCACTGTGCGTAGGAATTTCAAATCGCGTTTACAGATGAACCACAGGGGTGGACAGAAACTCACACTCTCTAGGTTGAAGGTCACTATACTCATACAAGCGTCACTGAGGTTATGAAGGAGCTTGTGGAGATGGAGATGTTAAGATGCACACACGGAGACATCACCTGGTAGGATTAAATACTAAGTTACATGGTGATAACAACAGGGGGTAAGGATACCCCAAAGTGTTAGGACAGAATGCACGGGAGTATTCGGGAATTTGTATGGGATGTAGGGTACCAGTGATGAGGACCTCAGGGCCATTACAAATGCTGAAAGAACTCCTCTAGGCTTGAAAGTGACCAGCAACTTAAAACAACCTTGTACATACATAGATGTTGCTGGTTGCAGTTAGCCCCTACATCCCATCCTCTTTTGTCCCCCCATGGACTGGAGCCCGCCAGGCTCCTCTGTCCATGGGATTTCCCAGGCAAGAATACTGGAGTACGTTGCCATTTTCTTCTCCAGGGGATCTTTCTGACCCAGGGATTGAACCCACGTCTCCTGCACTGGCAGGCATATTTTTTTTTTTTGTGCTATTTTATCACTGAGCCACCTGGGAAGCCAAATACATAATAGACTGCTATATAAAAACCTCACTGGAAGTTCAGTTCAGTCTCTCAGTCGTGTCCGACTCTTTGCGACCCCATGAACCGCAGCACGCCAGGCCTCGCTGTCCATCAAAAACTCCCGGAGTCCACCCAAACCCATGTCCATTGAGTCGGTGATACCATCCAACCATCTCATCCTATGTCGTCCCCTTCTCCTCCTGCCCCCAATCCCTCCCAGCATCAGGGTCTTCTCAAATGAGTCAGTTCTTCACATCAGGTGACCAAAGTATTGGAGTTTCAGCTTCAGCATCGGTCCTTCCAATGAACATCCAGGACTGATCTCCTTTAGGATGGACTGGTTGGATCTCCTTGCAGTCCAAGGGACTCTCAAGAGTCTTCTCCAACACCACACTTCAAAAGCATCAATTCTTCGGCGCTCAGCCTTCTTTATAGTCCAACTCTCACATCCATACGTGACCATTGGAAAAACCATAGCCTTGACTAGACGGACTTTGTTGGCAAAGTAATGTCTCTGCTTTCTAATATGCTATCTAGGTTGGTCATAACTTTCCTTCCAAGGAGCAAGAGTCTTTTAATTTCACAGCTGCAGTCACCATCTGCAGTGATTTTGGAACCCAAAAAATAAAATTAGCCACTGTGTCCACTGTTTCCCCATTTATTTCCTATGAAGTGATGGGACCAGATGCCATGATCTTAGCTTTCTGAATGTTGAGCTTTAAGCCAACTTTTTCACTCTCTTTCACTTTCATCAAGAAGCTCTTTAGTTCTTCCCCACTTTCTGCCATAAGGGTGGTGTCATCTGCATATCTGAGGTTATTGATATTTCTCCCAGCAATCGATTCCAGCTTGTGTTTTCTCCAGCTCAGCATTTCTCATGATGTACTTTGCATATAAGTTAAATAAGCAGGGTGACAACATACAGCCTTGATGTACTCCTTTCCCTATTTGGAACCAGTCTGTTGTTCCATGTCCAGTTCTAACTGTTGCTTCCTGACCTGCATACAGGTTTCTCAAGAGGCAGGTCAGGTGGTCTGGTATTCCCATCTCTTTCAGAATTTTCCACAGTTTATTGTGATCCACACAGTTGAAGGCTTTGGCGTAGTCAATAAAGCAAAAATAGATGTTTTTCTGGAACTCTCCTGCTTTTTTGAGGATCCAACAGATTCCTCTGCCTTTTCTAAAACCAGCTTGAACATCTGGAAGTTCTCGGTTCACGTATTACTGAAGCCTGGCTTGGAGAATTTTAAGCATTACTTTACTAGCGTGTGAGATGAGTGCAATTGTGTGGTAGTTTGAGCATTCTTTGGGATTGCCTTTCTTAGGGACTGGAATGAAAACGGATCTTTTCCAGTCCCGTGGCCACTGCTGAGTTTTCCAAATTTGCTGGCATATTGAGTGCAGCACTTTCACAGCATCATCTTTCAGGATTTGAAATAGCTCAGCTGGATTTCCATCACCTCTACTAGCTTTGTTCATAGTCATGCTTCCTAAGGCCCACTTGACTTCACATTCCAGGATGTCTGGCTCTAGGTGAGTGATCACACCATTGTGATTATCTGGGTCATGAAGATCTTTTTTGTATAGTTCTTCTGTGTATTCTTGCCACCTCTTCTTAATATATTCTGCTTCTGTTAGGTCCCTACCATTTCTGTCCTTTATTGAGCCCATCTTTGCATGAAATGATCCCTTGGTATCTCTAATTTTCTTGATGAGATCTTTAGTCTTTCCCATTCTACTGTTTTAGCAAACCCAAAACTCACAATAGAAAATGTTAATCCAATTTTCAACCAGTATATAGCTTTGGGAGCGATTAAAACTATTGGGAAGGCAAGCAAACATAAATCAATAAATTCCAGAAGAAAACTAGAAGATGGTTCTTTGAGCAGATAAACAACATTAATAAACCTTTATCCAGGCTCATCAGGAAAAAAGGGAGAGGACTCAAATCAATAAAATTAGAAATGAAAAAGAAGTTACAACTGACACCACAGAATTACAAAAAATCATAAGAGATTACTACAAGCAACTCTATGCCAATAAATTGGACAATCAGGAAGAAAAGTTGACAAATTCTTGGGTACAATCTCCCAAACTGAACTGGGAAAAAATAGAAAATATGAATAGACCAGTCACAGCATAGAAATTGAAACTATGATTTAAAACTCCCAACAAACAAAAGTTCAGGACCTAATGGCTTCACAGGTGAATTCTATCAAACATTCAGAGAAGAGTTAACACCTCTCCTTCTAAAACTACTGCAAAAAATTGCAGAGGAAGGAAAACTCCCAAATTCATTCTATGAGGCCACCATCACCCTGATACCAAAACCAGACACACAAAAAGAAAATTACAGGCCAGTATCACCGATGAATATAGATGCAAAAATCCTCAACAAAATACTAGCAATCTGAATCCAACAATACATTAAAAGAATCATACACCACAATCAAGTAGGATTTATCCTAGGGATGCAAGGATTTTTCAATATTCAGAAACCAGTCTGTGTGATACACCACATCAACAAATTGAAGAATAAAAACCATATGATCATCTCAATAGATGCAGGGAAAGAAAAAAAAAGCCTTTTTGTAACAACAGCAAAAACAAAAACATGTAAATCCTTTATAAAAGAATTTATTTGGTCTCTTTAAACTATAATGCTTATTATTATATTATAAATATCTTTAAATTTACCCAAGAAAAGGTTTATAATAGAAATTTATCTATTGTATAATGCAAGCTCATCTTGTTTTATACAGTAGAATTGTGATTGAGAACTGAATAAAGGCAGCTAGCTTTGCAGACAGTATAAGTTAAAATTAAGTTATAATTAGAATTAAAATTTTAAATAAAACTAAGAAATAATGTGGCTGATTCTCTGTCATATAGGAGCTCATGGGTGGGTAATCCAGAGAGGCTATGGAAGTTCCATGGTGCCACGACATCTAGTCTCCTCTACCTTGGTGTTTTGCATGCATGACTTTCACCCCCAAAATCACAATTTAAGACAGTTGCAGAGCAGCAGCAATTACATACACATTTCAGGAAGCAAGAAGAAAGAAAGGCAGAAAGGTTTTCCCTCTCCCATTAAAGACAATAGCCAAAAGTTGTACTTCTATTTACATTCCACTGGCCAGGACTGAGGTATATGGCCACATCTAACCATAAGGGAAGCTGGAGATTACAATATGTGTGAGGAGAAGGGGACAGCAGAGGATGAAATGGTTAGAAAGCATCACCAACCCAATGGACATGAATTGGCAAATTCTGATGGCAGTGAAGGGCATGGAAGGCTGGCATGCTGCAATTCCTGGGGTCACAAAGAGTCAGACATGACAGAGTGACCAAACTACAAATGGACCCTGTAAAAACACTGGGAGCTCGATGTCTAAGGAGGGTAGATGTGGAGAAGAATTTTGGAGGATAAGTCTCTGAAACAAGAACCATCCTTCATTTTGGATTTAAGCATAAACTAGAGTCTGGAGAAAACATAGAGCAAAAAGTTTTTCTCTACCTTGATCATTGGCAAACCTGTTTTCATTACAGAGGAGAAGTTATGGCAAAATATGATACTGCTCCTTATCTGGTGAATAGGGGTGTCCTTAGAGTCCATATGAACTGCTGAGTGAGAGTCAATGAGTCTACCTTTAGACAACACACAGGTCAATTCAAAAAATATTTATGGAACATCTACAATGTTCTTGAGCACATACTTGGAGCTAAGCTAGGTACTCTCGGGAGTTTTTTCAACTTTTTTTAAAATAAAACACATTCCCCACCCTCTAGACTTATAGTTCTATTAAGGAATGATGATTTTCAGATGAAAAATGGCAACAAAAGACAAAAGGAAACTCAATATTGGATTTTTCCCAATCCCTTGCAGTACCATACCATCACCTTCCATATCAGAATGTGGTTTTTGTGAATATTTAATAACAAGGTTCCCATTTAATACATTGAGACCTATTAATAAGTTCAGATGTCCAAACTGATCAGTCTTTAATAACTGTCATCCCCCTCTCAGCTTCTCAGTAGGGAGAAAGTTCAGTATGCACCCAAACTCAGGATCCTTATTTCAGAAATCTTCCTCCCATTAATCAACACTCAACAGGACCTCACCATTTTGTCCCTCCCACCACCCAGTTCTTCTGGGAGAAGAATCAGTCCCACTTTAAAAAAGACTGGGGCAGGTCTGATTTCAAGAAATCCATTTTTTAAAATAGTCTGATCTCCTCAACAAAACAAAATACAAAAGGACCATTAAATGTGTTTTAACTATTAAAAGAAATAGGCAGATGTTCATTCTCTTTATCTGTAGGAAGAATTTCCTTTCCTGACATTGAGTCATGTTCCTTTTTCCCAAGAGGGAATAAAATGTTCCCTGTAAAAGCACAACCTTTTCTTTTCCAGTGTTCTGGACCCATGCCAACATAACAGAGCCAGCCAAACAAAGGGCTGTGATAAGCTCCTCAGGTGCCAGGGGAATGTTATCAGAGGAAATCATCTTCCTCCCTGTGACAAGACGGATGGATCCTCAGCAGACTCACAGAACAACTGGGGCCCCCAAGGAGCAGAAACTCATCAAATACTCAGTGGGGAATTGTGCACAAAACAGCAATGGGAACCAGTGGGAACACAATTTTATTAACTCCAAAAAGTTCTACCAATTGGGTTCTTCGGAGTAGTCCCCAGATTGATATGCCTGCAGACAAAGGACTTTCAGTGACAAATCTGATAAAATATGTGAGAAACACTGTTTTTCTTCGCTTAAGATTCCAATGTTAAATTTGGAGGACTGTTTCAGTCTATAAAATATAGTCATTATATAATCTATTGTGCCACAGCAAGGACACAAATTTAATACAACTGGATGTACAAAAAATTTAGAAACGTAACCTCTTTTATTTTGCCTATGAATAAATATTTTGTCTTTGCCACCTACCGGGTGACAGGAAAGAAAGATAAGTGCCCAATCTGGCTGAAGTTGTGCTCGGCTTCTCCAGGAAAGACAACTTAGTCCCAGATTTTTCATCCTTATAGTCCTTTGCTTTCATTCAAGATGGCATCCAAGGATGGGGTAAAGGGGTATGTCTTGAGTTACCAGGAGGAAATGTCCTCAGGTGGTTAGGTATTGTGTACTTTGATGCCTCTAATCTCTGGAGCAACATCTTGTGTCCAAAAGCTTACTTGCTAGTATGTGTGGCTAATGCCTGTGGCTATTGTGAGTCCAGGTCTGTTCTTTGACTTAACTGCTCTGTTAAGTTGGAGGCACTGTTGGAGGGAATGTAAGTTGGCATAACCAATATGAAGAGTGACATGGAGATTCTTCAAAGTTAAAATGAGAACTACCATATGATCAATCTTTCTTCTGGGTATATATCCAAAGGAAATGAAAACAGGATCTCAAAAAGACATCTGCAGTCCCACTTATTCACTATAGCCAAGGTATGCTAACAACCTACATCTCCAGTAATGGGTGAATGAATAAAGACATGGTGTATACATACAATGGAATACTATTCAGTCATGAGAAAGAAGGAAATCAATCCATCTATTTGCAACAACATAGATGGGCCTTGAGGGCACCATGCTAAGTGAAATAAGTCAGGCAGAGAAAGACAAATACTATATGATGTCACTTCTAAGTGAAATCTAAAAGAGTCAAACTCATAGAAATAGAGAGCAGAAAAGTGGCAGCCGAGTGTTGGGGTGGGGTGAAATGGGAGATGCTAGTCCAAGGGTACAAACTTCTAGTTAAAAGATGAATACACTCTAATGAAGAGCATGCCCATTATAATTAATAATACTTTATTATACACAGGAAAGTTGCTAAGAAAGCAGATCTTAAATGTTCTCCCCACAGAAAAGAAGTAATAATTATGCGAGGTGATGGAAGTGTTAGCTAACACTATAGTGGTCCTCATTTTGCAATATTTAAGTGTATCAAACCAACAGGTCATATACTTTAAATTTAAACAATGTCATGTGTCCATAATATCTCTATAAAAGTTGGAAAAATATATAGAACTCTTCCCATCTTTCCAGAAGAAGTTTTCACACTGTGACCTAGAAATAAACAGATCTGCATTCTGACTTGGGTTTCCTAAACCAGTTTCCTCTAAAGCAAAAATTTCAGCCTGGGAACTGTCACATGCAAGGAAATACAAATATTTTGACAATAACTCATTTGTCTCTTGGCTCCATAAATATCTCTAGCCAGAAGCATTTACTCAGAAAAAAATGATGGCTACTTAGTTTTTCTATTCCAATTGAGGGAGTGATTCATTCATTGGAGGTCTAAGTGATGATCATAAGTAGAAATATAGAACACATTGTTGGAAGGAAGAAATCTCTATTTCATGGGCCTTAGGAAACTGAGGCTAGGTTAAGGGAAGTGACTTACTCAAAGCTTCCAAGTTAGGGGAGGAGATGGAATTTGAATCTGGGATCCCTGACTCTTTAATTATTCCACAGGAATTTAAAAGATACTTTTACAATTTATCTAAATTAATCCTGATTCGCTACAAACTAAACCACTCTTCAGCAGGACTTCCCTGCTGGCTCAGACAGTAAAGATTCTGCCTGCAATGTAAAAGACCTGGGTTCAATGTCTGGGTGGAGAAGATCCCCCGGAGAAGGAAATGGCAACCCACTCCAGTATTCTTGCCTGGAGAATTCCAGTCTGTCTTAAAGAGTTAGACACAATTGAGCAACTAACACTTTCACTGTCTTCAAACCAGTCTGTACTTCTACTTGGCAATAATTAAAATGTCAATGTGGCTATTGTTATTACCTTTCTATCTAGCCAAATTGGGTCATGAATAGTAATTAATATGAATTAATTAAAAGTCTTTAACTTTCCTACAAATAACTATTTTAAAACTGGAACAATTCCAAATCAATGTGAAAAACAGAACTCTGGTATTATGTTTTTGGAATGCTTTAGTTCAAGCAAGTATTTTTAATGACACCAAACAAATCAATTCTAAGAGTTCTTTTACTTTTAAAAATTAGAAAAAGAAACGCCCAAAGAAAGAATTTGGATCGATTCGTAATTGACTATTTCAAATCATAATTACACTTGATTTTATTTCTCCATATAGGTCCAAGAACAGAACCACCTGACTCCAATTTTGAAATCCTCTTGAGAAAATCTCCCCCAGAGCCTGTCTCCCAGCCACGTCTATACATGTGCCTCTGTGAATAATACATTAACACCGCTCACAATAGAAGGTATTGTTCTTTATAGCTAGTCAAATTAATTATGTGAGCACCCCAGGATGTAACATGAAAGAACAGTTTTATAGATATTCAGGGCACTATATAATATGCCATGGTGAATTATTGACTCTGATGAGAACATCCTCAAGAGGCTGAACTCCCAAGGGTGCTGGCTGAAGAACTGGGAGGAGGGGCTCATACGTTAAATCAATAATTAGGAAGACGGAAGAGAAACAGATTGGGCAAGAGATTTCTGAAAATTAAACGTTTGTCATCTGTGTATCTTCCTTGCTGATGATTCACTAAATGAAGATTAGCTTCAGTAACTACTTGACCAGCATGTCAGTGAATCCTGAGCTCTATCCTAAGCCTGGGATGCATGAAATGGACGAGCCTGGGTATATTTTCTGTGGAGTTGACTAGATGTGATATGATTTAGAGAAATTTATGAGCTATTATTGTGCTAGTTATGTATGTTTCACAGTTGTATACCATACTGAGTATTATGTCAGGTTGATAGGGAATGTAAAAGGAAGCAAATAACATTCTTAAAGGACTTTATAGTTTATCTAGAGACATCAATTATGCACATATAACATTATTCAAGAGAATTTACCCATGTTTTTAAAAACACCACTGCAATCATTTGCAACATGGAATTGTATCTTTTACCACATCTCTGACTCTATCCATGCTAACATTTTAATAAGATAACTTTCTTTAAAAACAGATTATTTTAGTTCTTATCACGCATTCTATCAAGAAGATGAAGAGGTGATATATGTTTAGTGAAGCATGACTCAAATAAGGAAAAGTATAATTATAGACTTCAGTGAAATTTTCAGAAGCACTCTCTTTTATATAGGGCATTAAAAGCTTTCCTGACTATGTAAATTCAGAGTGGACGAGCGATGTTTCTAGGTCAACTCTCAGAAAGATGCAATCAGTTAAGGCCCTTGTACATGACCACAACCCATAATATTCAGCTCCTAATACTCATAAAGACATCAACCTATATATATTCTGCACTACTCAGGAATGTTTCAAAAATAGCAATTTGAGGTCTTAGGGAAATAAGAAAGGAGGTGTTATGGATCCTCTATTACTTCTACGGCAATGCCAGGAGGGTTGGGGATGTGTCTGCAGAGGACTAGGATTTGCTGGGTTCCCTTCACTTTGTCCCATTTTCTCTTCCATTTGTCCCATGCTCAGCTCAGATTACTCACACAAAGAATCCATTCCCACCATCACATCCTCAGACAAGGTCAGCACAGATTCAAGGTCTGTCTCGCTCCTGGACCCTTCTATTTATTGCCAAGCCTTCTGGAACCTGATTTCTGCTCCCTTCAAACCACTTTCTAGTTCTTTCATGACTGGGTCTTCTAGCCCAGGCCCTGGCTTCCTATTGCAGTCTGATCCCACCTATCGATTCTGTAGCCTGAGATGTTCTTGCAGGTGAAGTTTCAACACACATAGACACACACACACACACACACACACACACACACACATATCTACAGTTTCCTCATTCTGAGATTCTATGAGAGAACAATGGTAACTGTGGCAACCCTTGTTGTCTCTCTATGGATTTTTTTTGAAAGATTGATGTTTTGTATTGTTTTTTCATCTTAGGAAACATTGGCCTCAAAAGGCAAAAAGTCTCTGGCAGGAGAAATGTTCCTAGAAGGCCCTGAAAATACAATCTCCTTTCATGACAGTGAGCAAAATATCTCCTGTCACTTCTGGGGCTCTCATTCCCCCTCCATGCAGCATTCACAGCGTTCAAGCACATTAAACATTCGCGTCGTTTACACGTGGCCCAGCCTCTGTTCTGATCCTGTGTATTAGGACAGCTAACTGCAGCTCACTCAGTGCTGCTGTTTGCACAGCTGGACATGTCGGATAGAATGAGTTCATCCCTTCAAAGATGAGCTTAAAGCCGCCGTCTGGTAGTGTTTCTTTTCTACACCTACGACCATTCCTCATTGTTCTCCCAAGCACAGGGAGTTTTAATGAAGTCATGTCTTTTAGTGTAACTCTGCAGGTGCACAAATGCTGATAAACCTCCTTAACTCGCTGTCAGATCAGCATGTTTATCTTCGAGCTGCAGAATGTATTTAATTATAAGATATGAAAAGGTCCTTCAGATTTGTTCTCTGGGCCCAGAACTAATGACTCATTTGTGAAGCGCTGTGTCTCCCCCAAAGGTTATAATGACTAGTTGCTGATCATCTGAAGGACTCATTCATGGTAGCATTTGGACTGCAAGCTATAGAAATTTCTTTTAAAAAGAAAGAAAAGAAATAGCTTCTAAAGGCCCAGGAAATTTGTACCAAATGCATATTTAACACAACTAAACACACACAAATACACACTAGCGTGAATATATATGAATATATATATATAGACGCATGAGTGCTATAAGGAATTCGCTGTTAAAATCTTAAAATGTGAATACGTCTCAGAGATTATTAACATCTTAGTGTAAACTAAACTTAATCACATTGCTTTCTCCTGAAGACGAGGTTTCGGGGGGAATGAGAGTTTGCCCCGGAAATGGGAAGGGAGATGCCTGAGGAGGGGTTGGTTGCTCAAAAGAGGGGAGAAAAGCATTCTGGAGTGCAGAACTCTCCCCAGTAAGACAGGGCTGAGAAGGTTCCTTTGGAAGGAGAACACCATGCACTCAGAAGGGAGACAAGATTCAGTCCCAAAGACAAACAGTCTCAGTGGAAAGCGTGTTGAGAGCTGGATAAATCATTTAGCCTCGAAGCATCTTTTCTCTGCCTGTCTCACCTCACAGCTATGAGCGTAGTATAAGCTCATGCCTTAAAACAGCTTAATGGGAAATGTTTGAAAACTATGAAGCAAATAGAAGTATATATATAAAGCCTTAGCAGTTGATGTATGGCAGAAACTAACACCATATTGTAAAGCAATTATCCTCCAATTAAAAAATTTTGAAAAGCCTTAGCATAATATAACTCATCATAACCACTGCTCCCATTAATCGAGTATTTATTGAACACTGACCATCTGCCATGATAAAAAGTCCCTTGACTCAAGTTCCTCCGAGCTCAGTGAGCAGGCTGGTGGGTTAATAACCACAGAACACGATGCAAAATATACACTTAGCGTAAAGTACTACAAGGGTAAAGAAGAAGATGAACTACCTCTGTCTGGGGGAAGATCGAGGCTTTCCAGAGTAGGAGGTGGTTGAGCTGGGTCCTGATTTACAAGTAGCTCACCCGAGGGGACAATAGAAAGTCAGAGGAACAGCAAGGGCAGAGGCTGCCAGCCACAGGCAGCAAGTCTGTGCTTCTCAGCGCTGCTTGGTATAAAGAATAAAAAGCACAGGAATGCCAAATCTCATAACGAACTCCCCTGGCCTGATTCCATGCTCACCAAGCCGCCCTCTGATGATAATTTGGCTTCCCGCTTAGATCTGCCTGTAGGGAAAGCACATGCTAGCAAAGGAGCCAGAGTATCCAGTCCACTAGATGATTATATTTCTCACTGTAAATTAATGTCAGCATAAAGGCTGATGCATTTTTTTTTAAGTGCAGGAATGAAACTATCACATATAAGGCAGATGCAAAGGAAATTAGGTGAAAATTCACCAGGAAATCAGCCTTCGGGCTGCCAGTGTGGACAATGCTGGAACAGCTGTGCAAACACCGCAGGTAACTTCCAGAAATGGGCAACTGACAAAGCGTATTACACAGCACGTTCTCTCCCCCACATGAAGTGCTCCTGTTCACATTTTTCTCCATTGTTATAATCCCCTCAAATAGCCCAGCCAAAGGTAAGCATCAGATGTCAGTTATCCCAGACTCCTGGAAACCCAGGCCTGGAGGGTGAGGTAGTGTCTTCTTTATCAAAACCTTTGCCTTTCTTGTTATGGGCTCCACAGTGTCCCTCCAAGATTTGTAGGTTGAAATCCTAATCCCCAGCACCTCAGATTGTGGCTCTATTTGGAAATAGGGCCTTTAGATTGCTAATTAAAGCTAAATGAGGTCATTAGCATGAGCACTAATGCAATATGACTGGTCCCCTTATAAGAAGAGGAGATTAGAAATCAGACACACACAGAGGGAAGGCCAGCTGAAGACAGGGAGAAGATGGCCATCTGCAAGCCAAGGATTTCCTTCCTTAGAAGGAAATCAACCTTACTGTCACCTTCATCTTAGACTTCTAAAGAACCCCTCGGAGAACCCCAGACCTCCAAGACTCTGAGAAAATAAATTTGTTGCCTTCACCACTCTCTTTGTGGATCTTTGTTACAGCAGCCCTAGCAAACTAATACAGCTCCCTTCAAATTCTTCCCTCAACCACTCCAACACAAGATGCTTACCTGGGACATTCAAAATCAAAAAGGCTGTCTACTGCCATCAGCAGGGATGCATTTTAGTCCTTCATGCTTATAATCACTCCAGTGACTCAGGCGGATGACTCTGGGGCCTCAGCCATGATGACAATTGCCTAGTCTCACTAAAGTAGTCAAAGACACAATTTCTGAGGTATAAGGTCCTGAGAGTACAACAAACTGCACAAAGTCCTTAATGCAGATACGATGAAGAACTTATATTCCAAAAGTACAAAAATGTATGATTGTGATTATTTTGTTGTGATTTTTTTAACTGCTACTTTTAAGAATCAATACCTTGCTGGACAGGGGAGCCACAGAGGGTCAGATAGCCAACTGGCTATTTCCTAAAGACCTCTACCCTGTAACAATCAGGGTATGATGAGAAACTCCTAAATCTCTCTTATTAACAATTCATTTCTGAATGGGTAGAGTGTCTAAGTTTCAGACTTATGTTCTTTAGAGCTTCTCCCTTACAAGGCTATTTCAAGGAAAATTAGTTTGAGAAACTGGAACTCTTTCAGTTTGCAACTGGAACTGGGGTCAGGTATGTTTCATTCTTCCCCTTGTTCATATGTTTTTATGATTTCTTTTTTGTGATAAGCGAAACTAATTTTTTTTCCTTGTAAAAATCATCATCTGATGTGTATTTGTATGGTTCATTAATATTGATGGTTCTTTAATGTGTCCCTTTTAACTTCCACTGAAATATACCACAATTGGGGGGTAAAATATTCTTAATTTCTGACACTCAATACCTGCTCCAGTTCAGTTTTCCATTGAAAACACTCGGCACATTAACAGTAGTAAGTCATGTGACTCGTATATACCCTTGAAATGATATGATGAAAAGGGTACCTCACCTCTGGGGTCTTCCTCCTTGAAACACATAATCCCAGTCTAATCATGAGAAAAGCATGAAACAAATCCCGTGTTCACAGCTGAGGGGCACTTGATTAAATATCTAACCAGTACTCCTCAAAATTGCCAACATCATCAAAAACAAAAGAAAATTTGGGAACTATCACAGCCCAAAGGAGCCTTAGGAGACAAGATGACTAACGTAATATGCATGAGATCTTGGAACAAAAAAAAAAAAAAAAACATTAGGTAAAAACAAAGGAAATCTAAGTAAAGTATGGACTTCAGCTAATAATAATTTTTCAATATTCATTTATTAGCTGTAACAAATGTACCATAGTAATGTAAGTAATCTGAGATGTTACTAACAAGGGAAACAGAATGCAGAGCCTATGGAACCTCTCTCTACTATGGTTACACTTGTTCCCTAAATCCAAAATTGTTCCAAAATAGAAAGTTTATTTTTTAAAAAATGCTCCAGTTTAACTCCCAAAGGCCATCGATGTCTGTGTTGTTGTTCAGCTGCTAAATCGTGTCCAACTCTTTTGCAACCCCAGTCCCCTGTCCATGGGATTCTTCAGACAAGAATACTGGAGTGGGTTGCCATTTCCTTCTCTAGGGAGTCTTCCCAACACAGGGATCGAACCTGTGTCTCCCGCACTGGCAGGCAGATTCTTTGCGGCTGAGCCACCTGGGCAGTCCATCACTGTCTGTAATCAAGTTCTAATGTACAGCCAGACAGTCTTCTCCAAAATCCTAACACGTGGCCCCCTCCCCCCGATTTCCTCTCCCAGTGAAACTTTGGTACATATTTCATATAAGCACTTTATCTTTCAGTAACAAGAGCTTCTGTTCACTTTCAACAGTCATCCACGGGCTGCTGCTCCCTCTTCTAACACAAATACTCTACTGGAGGCTTCATATCATCACCCCATCCCCTGAATGGACTGAGCACATGACTCCTGTCTGCATGTTTTCTCCATCGGGATATCTACAAGCTCAATTCCTGGGGCAGCTTTCTCACAGCATAAGCCCCAAGTTTTCATTAAATAAAGCCTTCTGGGGCCAAAGCTCAGCTTCTGGAAGTGGTAGAGAGATGCCAAAAGGCTTGCCACTAAGTCAGTATGAGGGAAATCGATACCAGGGAGAGCTGGGCTGGAGTATTTTCAGCCTTCAGCATTCAAAGTCCTGCAACACTAAAGACATCCAGATGCACGCCACCTGGGACCCGAGGTCCCTGAAGAGAGTGTTCTTTTACTGTTGAATCATTCGTGGCTTGGGTTATTTTTGCTTCTTCTTTTGTTTGGTTTTTAACTAATCTAAAAAGCAGTGTTTATTTGCAGAAAAGGCCTATTGGCCTTGATATTCAACTTACACTCAAGTTGGCTTATATTCAGAGCCAAGCAGACCTTGATCTTCATTTATTATTCAATAAGAAGAATACAATTAGCCTGGAGTTGGTTTTCTGACCCAAAGAAAGGCCCACATAAATCTGAGTGGGGATAACTCCACTCTCCCTGTAACTGATGTGATGAAGGGGCAAGTAGCAGGGCGAGTAGCAGACCACCAATCTCCTCAACACTAGGCTTACATGGAACCCTGGTCTCTGCTCAGAAAGCAATATTTCTGAGCAGCAAATATTTACCCAAAGGGATCCTTTGCATTATTTATACTTTGCAGATCACTGATTCAGAAAATATATGGGTACCAAGAGGAAGAAAACAGGCTTCTCTGATGGCTCATATGGGAAAGAATCTGCCTGCAATGCAGGAGACCCAGGTTCGATCCCTGGGTCGGGAAGGGAACGGCAACCTGCCCCAGTATTCTTGCCTGGAGAATTCCATGGACAGAGGAGCCAAGAGCAAGAAAAACGAAGCCAAGAGGAAGAAAGCCTACATAACGCTCAGCACAAAAGTAAGCTGATGCTAGAACAGAGTTGCTAGTCCTTTGGGAAGGAAAAAACCCAATCCTACAGTGAGCCAGGTGGAATCCAGGAAGAAGGACTGACATCCTGATGAATCCTGATGACAGGATCGTTACAGGTGACATACACAAACTGACCTTTATGGAAATAGGATGTTTCAGTTTACATCAAATGATCATTGCTAACAATCAAATTAATAAACACATAACTGTATCATAGAAGAGTACATGATAATTTTATTCTCTGAATAACAGCTATCATCTGTTGAGTGCTACTATGTGCCAGGTGCTATGATACGGACGTCCACTCAACAGCTCAGTCAATCCTCACAAGAACCCCAGGAAGTAGGAGTCACTATTATTATTTCCATTTCATGGCTGAAGACACCAGGGCTCAGAAAAAGTAAATAGTTCTTCTGGTAAGTAAAGAGGTCTCACCAGAAGAGGGAGAGGTGAGATTTGATCTTGGAATTTTGTGTTGTGTGAGTGAAGTTCAACAGGACAATGCAGCATCCTGGGGCGGGAGAGGGGCAAGTTGCATGTGGCCTGAAGCCTGGCTTGGCCCCACCTCCCACCATCTCTCCTCCTCTCTGGGATGGGTTCTCAGTCTCCACTCTCCCCTAATCAATGGCACCCCAGCCAACATAGGGCTGCCCTCCCCAAACCTGCCCCACAGCAGCTGCCGTCTGGGGCAGTTACCATTCATGTTGAGGGAGGAGGTTAGACCTTCATCCTTCTGTCCCCACAGGGGTCTGGGCACTTGGTATAAGAAGGACCAGTATTTAGTACAAGCCCACTGGCATCTCTGCACGGGGCACAGTGGTGTCCAATCCCAATCCAGGCTGACGGCACCATATAGCATTCTGCAGGTGACTCGGCCATCCAGAGATGGAGAAATTCTTGTCATTCTTCTAAATTCTCAGTGTTCAAGTGTTTGCCTGATAGCCTGATCCTAAAGAGGAAATAACTTGAGATGAATATCACCTCTAAATAAAAGATGCTACCAACTTTTGAAAGTTAGCTTTCAATAGTATATTCCAGGTGCTTTTTCAGCTATTGAAGCGGTCACAAAGAAAAGAGGTATACAAGACTTAAATGGTAATTTTTTATACAAATTTATGTATGTGTTTTTGGCCATGCGGGGTCTCCGCTGCTATGCCGACTTCCCTCTGGTTGCAGCAGGCAAGCTGCTCATCGCAGTAGCTTCTCTTGTTGCACAGCCCAGGCTCTAGGTGTGTGGGCTTCAGTAGTTGTGGCTTGCAGGCTCTAAAGCATAGGATCGGTAGTTGTAGTGCACGCGCTTAGTTGCTCCACAGCAGGTGGGATCTTCCTGGACCAGGGATCGAACTTGTATCTCTCCTGCATCGGTAGGTAGATTCTTCACCACTGAGCCACCAGGGGCGTCCTAAGTGGAACTTCTAATGAGAACTTTACATTATCTTTCTTTCCGCCATGGCAATTCATTTGCAGGTGTGTTGAATGATTTACGTCCATCTTCATCATGTGAAGAATACTCTAGACTGCTATTTCTCAAACAATTAAAGTGCAAATAAATCACCAGGAGATTTTGTTGAAATGTAGATTCTGATTCATTAGGCTTGGCTTAGAATCCAAGAATCTGCACTTCTAACAACCTTCCAGGTGGTGGTGATGCTGTTAGTTGATTATAGATCCTTGCATCAAAATATGACCCATGGACCAGTAGCATCAGCAATACCTAGATGTTTAACAGAAATCCAGGGTTTCTGGACACACCCTCTACCTGCAGAAAAGAACTTGCCCTTTAACAAGGTCTCTGGGAGACTCATAAGCACATTAAAGTATGGAAAGCATCATCCTTGGCCTTCTGAATCTATCTTCCTCTCTCTAGTTCTTCCATTTTCCAAAGCCACAAGATAAGAATCACTGGGACTACTGACTAACTTGCAGATTTATAACATAGCAGGTCGTAGGAAGGACACATTGAACTTTGTTTTCTTCTTCATCCTGACTCTCCCAAGTATGTTCCAGGATACCAGAATTTTTTCCTATGGTCTGAGAATCATTTGTAGCCTTGGTTTAAATACTGATCTAAAATGTTGGTAGGACCATTATATAGAGGCTGCTAAATCTGTAGAAGGGGGCATCTGTAGGGTGTTGAGGAGTGCACTTGAGTGGGACCAAAATTTTTCAGACCTACTAGGCTTTTTGAGTAGCTGCAAATTATTCATAGCCTTAGATAATAAGAACACACAACAGAGGATCTCTAAAATTAATGCAATTCACTAGTGAATATTCATACCACTACTTGCTCTGAGAAGTGTAGTAGAATGTTTAGGCACACCAAAAGGCTCCAGAGACGGTCTGGATTCAAATTCTTCATATGTCTGCTATGAGCTGTGTCAGGTTTGGTGAATTATTTAACCTCTCTGTGCCTTAGTTTCAGCATTTAAAACAGGTATGACAATAGTACCTATGAAAAGTTTTAGAAGCATTAGAGTAATAAAGCCCTTGGAACCACACCTTGTACATAGTAAGCTTTGCAAAGACATATGAAGGCAAACTTGAAAATATGGCTAATTTTCACTGTATTTTTGTAGGGTCTCAACATTTCTATAATTCAGCTTATTTCAATCTGTTGTGCTATGACCAGGTACACAATTTCCCTTCCATTAGAGAGAAAAGGAACACCCCCATGGTTCCGTTTATAACAATTAACACATTAAGCATTGAGAAGTATGATGAAAGTGGAGCCAACACACATGGCCCCCAAAGGGCCTGAAAGTGAGGCCTTGAGGCTATCTCTGTTTTCCACAGTCAAACACCAGCTAGGGGAAAAAATTCAAAACATGCCTCCAGACTCCCGCATACACAGAAAGTCTTACCGGCATAAAACCAATTTGTTGTACTTCAATATCCAGAGATCATTGTTTTCAGAATGATTAAGCATTTATCAAAAGCTATCAAGGTACTGCGCAAAATGAAGTATAAAACTGGGTGCTTGGCAATTAAATCTCACTCAGTAAATTGGCCAGTGTCAATGCAATAAAGTGCAATATACAAACACTGCTTTTCCACTTAAATGAAAACCGAAGGGGAAAATCCACATAATAAGAGATTTTCAGATTTCAACACCCCTTCTCCACCCAAGATATTGAAGATAGGATCAAATATATTGTGGTATGTGTGTCTGCTGCATTTACAGGCTTTTCACATGCCTGCACTATGAAGCCAGTTTCCCCTGTGCGCCATCAATTATTTCTTTGTTTTGCCTGGATGGTTCTTGTACCGTTCTCAAGGTGTGCTTCTGGGCAGTATGTGTATTTGACATTTTTCCCTTCTCACCCCTACTTGGCTGTCTCTGGACCAAAACTGATCTGCAGGCAAGAGAAGAGCACTGAAAATTTCATGACATTTGGATTTAAAAAGCACATGGTAGTGGCTCATAGGTTTGCTTACCTGGGATTAAAACCTGTTAGCGTTCCAGCATTTTCCTCTCTGTGAGATTCATTTCTGACTCGCGTGCGGGGACTTGCAGAGTGCTTCATTACAGCTCAGGGGCACAGCCGATGCCATGCAAGCCATTAAAAATGAGTTTGCGAGTACAAAAAAGAAACCTTTGTAGACGAGGGCCAATTTGTTTCGAAGGCAGTGCACTGTTAGAGCATTCACAAAGTGGCAAGCATTAGCTCAGATTCAAGCTATGCCATTTTCACTCTTATTTTTAAATACCAAATGGAGAACTGGGAGAGTCCTTCCTTTGTGACAGCAGCTTTAGTTTCCGCCCTTATTTTCTGCCATTACAGCTCAGTTGAGCTGTATGAACAGCCCTGTGTTTTTTGCCTTGGATAAAAATCCACAGATCTATGTTTGGCCAGGGTCCTGAGGAGAGTCATCATAGTCTCTAACCCTCAGTTTCTTTATATTCAAAGTATCTCCCATACCAGGCTCACAGGGTGGCTGCGACGGACGGGAGAGCTACTGAACACGATTTTTATAAGTAAAAATCGGAAAGCAGGTAGAGCACGAAGAATTATTTCTGCTGTTATTAAAGCAGGCAAATTTATAGTTTGCCACTTCAAGACGTCCCCACTGCTTGTCTTAGTTTATTGATATTTAACTTGGTTTTGATTAATCCTGCTATTATTTGCATATTCACTGTATCTGCAAGTTCCAAGATAAATACCTTTGGATCAGAGTTTCTCATTCCCAGTATTCTCGACACATTAGACTGGATAACCTCTTTTGACGGGGGTAGCCTTTCCTTTCTCCAGGGGATCTTCCCAACCCAGGGATCGAACCCAGGTCTCCCACATTGCAGGCAGATTCTTTACCAGCTGACCACAAGAGAAGCCCAAGAATACTGGAGTGGGTAGCCTATCCCTTCTCTAGAGGATCTTCCCAACCCAGGAATCGAACCAGAGTCTCCTGCTGCATTGCAGGTGGATTCTTTACCAACTAAGCTATCAGAAAAGCCCTTTGTCCTGTGCATCTTAGGATATTTCACAGACTCCTTGACCTCTACCCATTCGATGCTAGTAGCCCTCCCTGCTACCCAACTGTAACAGCCAAATATATCTCCAGATAATGCCAAATGTCCCTGGTGGACAAAATCACAAAGTAGAAGACCACTTCTTTGGAGTTAATCAAACCGGTATTGTCACTGGCTGCATTTCGTATTAAGTGGAGAACAGCAAGAGCAATTTAGCTCGTGAAAGCTACAGAAACCAGTGGGAACACCCTCAGATCATATCACAATTTGTACAAGGCAGATAGGAACCAACCCTGAAAGCTAACAGTGGCCCCTAAAGTCAAGAATGAGGCTGAGGCTGTCAATAGAAATTTTAGATCGGAATGTGGGAGGAGATATGAGTAGCTCAGAATGGTTCCCAGAACTGCAAGCACATATCTACCTAGCAATAGAAAGTTCCTCTCCTCTCCAGGGGCCTGAGGGGGAAAAAGTGCAGAGGACAGAGCTGTTCAAAGGTAAGAGGAAGACAGAGGGGGAAAGGGCTTCCGTGTTGGGCAGAGGGTGACTGAAGAGGAAAGCAGACAGAGGAAAATAAAACAGGAAAAGTGAAAAATAAAATGAGAGCAGGAAGAGGAGGAAAGAAACAAATCAGAGGAAAGAAATGGGAGGAGAGCCTAGAGATATACAGATATTCTTGCTTCTGAGCTTACCTGGACCTACCTGAACCTGCGCTCTGGCCTCCCACTTTGTGACTATCTCCCTCCCATTGCTGATGTGGCCCTTGATCAACTGCAGTGGTAATGTGAAAATCACTGTGAACTGTAGCACACAAGTTAAAAGGTAAGAGTGATAAAATAACTGCTGCTGCAATATTTTGTTCATTAATAAACAACATAAAAAGATGCAAATTATGGTATCAAAACAAAAAATAGGAGAGGGGCAAGTAAACATGTAAAACTTTCTTATGCAATTGAAGTTAAATAGTTGTCAGTTTAAATTAGGCTGTTATAAATATGAAGTACATTTTGAAAGCCTCATGGTGATCATCAAGTAAACAAACATAACAGAAACACAAATGACAAAGAGAAAAGAATTAAAGCGTAACACTACAAAAAGTCGTCAATTCACAAAGAAAGACAAGAGAGGAACTACAAAACAATCAGAAAGCAATTAACAAAATATCCTTATAGCTATGCTAAATGTAAATGGTTAAATTCTCCAATTGAAAGAGAGGGTGGCTGGATAGGGAAAAAACAAGATCCAACTCTATGCCGCCTCTAAGAGATTCATTTAAGCTTTCTTTATTGACACTCACAGGCTGGAAGTAAATGGATGGCAAAAGATTTTCCATAAAATTAAAATCATAGTAAATCAACTATACCCCAATAAAAGTTTTAAAGAAAGAAACAGTAAAAAAAAAAAATTATAAATGAAACAGGAGACATTACAACTAGTACCTCAGAAATACAAAGGATCATAAAAGAATATGAAAATTATATACAAATTAAATAATTTAGAAAAATGGATAAATTCCTAGAAACATATAACTTATCAAGACTGAATCATGAAGTAATAGAAAATCTGAACAGATCAATAATGAGCAAAGAGATTGAATTGGTAATGTAAATTTCCCCAACAAATAAAAGCCCTGGACCAGATGGCTTCACTAGTGAATTTTATCAAATACTGAAACAATTTTTTCCAATCCTTCTTAAACTCTTCCCAAAAAATTGAAAAGGAAGGAGCACTTCCAAACTCATTTTATGAGACCAGTTATTACTCTGATACTAAAACCAGACAAGGATGCTACAAAAAAGAAAATTACAGGACAAATATACAGATTCACAGTTATATATACTCACAATTAAATTGGGAAAATATGGTCTAGAATTACTAGACCACACAATTGTGTGGGTGGGCAACTGTACCCACACTAAGCAAGTCCTTCTCTTGGCTTAGTGTCAGGCAGGTAGGCAGAAAAAGTAAGAAATTATGAGATCTGAGACAATGTATATTAGTGTTCCTTAGAAAAGCACAAATAGTCCTCAGTTTTCACCCATTCCTGGAAACTGAGTCATAAAGAAGATCATGTTTCCCACTAGAAATATTAAATAATTGGTGGTTGCATTCCTGACCAAATATTCAGCAGCAGGAAAACCATAGATATGAATGACAACATGTCTCAGCCATCAATGATAAACTCTCAAATTATTTAAAACACTTGGCTTAAGCCCCCGGAAAAAATAGGTTGAAATGTATTGCTTGTCCTAAACAAGAACACTCTGTACTTCAAAACAATAGTCCAGACAGACTGATGAATCAATAAATATTTGTTGTATAAGGCATGATGACTGATGCTGAAAGAAATTCAAAAGGTGATTCCTAACCCCAAGAAGTTGACAGTCTCATCAGGAATATTTACATAAATAATTAAAATACAATATAGGAAGGGTTTAGTACCAGAAGAGGAATGCCCGTAACAGCCAGCATTTATGAACTCTTCCTATGTGCCTGGCATTGTTTGAATTGCTTTATCCATAAGAACTCATTTAGTACTCAAATAAGCTTGTGAGGTAGGTGCTAATCTTAGCTCCCTTTTTTCAGATGAGAAAATGGAAGCAGAGAGTGGTTAGGCCAGATGACTCAGATGTGATAGAGGTAAAGTTAAACCCACACAGCCTCGCTCCAGAACCACATTCTTAAAACAATCCTATACTGATTCTCAGAAGAACAGAGCTATAGGAGCGAACCCCTGAACAGATTACTTCTGTCTGGTGGAGAATCCAAAGACCAGTTGGGATTTGTGTTGAACCTAGAAGAATAGATAGCTCTTGAATTTGCAGAAATATGGAGGAAGGCATTCCCAGGGAAGAAAAAACTGTCTGGGAGATTGTTGCTATTGTTCAGTTCCTAAGTCATGTCTGACTCTTTGCAACCCAATGGACTGCAGTGTGCCAGGCTCCTCTGTCCTCCACTATCTCCCAGAGTTTGCTCAAATTAATGTCCATTGAGTCAGTGATGCTATCTACCCTTCTCATCCTCTCATCAAGTGGCCAAAGCATTGGAGCTTCAGCATCAGTCCTTCCAGTGAATATTCAGGGTTAGAGTTCCTTTAGGATAGACTGGTTTGATTTCTTTGCAGTCCAAGAGACTCTTAAGAGTCTTCTCCAACATCACAATTCAAAAGCATCAATTCTTTGGCACTCAGCCTTCTTTACAGTCCAATTTTCACATCTGTATGTGGCTACCGGAAAAAAACATAGCTTTGACTATACAGACCTTTGCTGGCAAAATGATGTCTCTGCTCTTTAATATGCTGTCTAGGTTTGTCACAGCTTTCCTTCCAAGGAGCAAGTGCTTTTTAATTTCATGTGAAACATGGGGCAAGTATTGTACCTAGAATCCCTTTATTGATCTTTATTCAGAGAATAGAGTATGTTTCAAAGAAGGCCCCTCACCCTTACCTGTCTTGTAGACTCTAAATTGGGATTGGCATCCCCAATTACCCAGTGCCTAAGAGAATTCAGAACATAATCTAAGAGTCCCTTCTCTACTCCATCACCCATTATCGCCACCCACACGACTTTCAGGTCCTCCTCCTCCTTCCTCTCCACTCCCACCGCCTCTGTGTAAGCCCTGTGACTTCCCACCTGCACCATAGGGCAGTCCTACTTTGAGTCCCCGTCTTCAATCCCAAAACCCTTCAATCTAGTCTGCATGCCAGGGTCAGAAGATCTTTCTAAAATATTATCTGGTCAAAGTGCTTCTCCACCTATATAGGATGAATCCATATTTGCTATTGAGGCATAAAAACCCACTTGTGATCAGTGCCTACCTAGTTCCATCTTCGGCAGAAGACGGAACCCCTCAGGTAACCCATGTTCAGCTGCACTGAACTACTTGTTCTCCAAAAGGTAAAAGCTTTCTTTACAGACAGAGACGGTGAAGGACAGGGAAGCCTGGCGTGCTGCAGTCCATGGGGTTGCAAAGAGTCGGACACGACTGAGCAACAAAAACAGACAGCTCTCTACCCTAAAAATTCTTTCCCAATCACTCCTCCAACCATCCACCTCTAAAATTCCTGTTCAAGTGATTCAGCCTGGATTCTTCTGGAAATCTTCAATGACCACCTCATGCAGGCGAGGCATTTTGTCTAGGTTCCCACAGAGGCTCTATTTTCCACGTCATACTGTAATTCTTTTTACGTGCTTCACTCACTAGACTGTAGACCCTTGAGAGGCTTTGCAGCTCATTCTTACCTGTATTTCCCCTGCTCAGCCCAGTTTTGGTAAGTGAGGGAATGATTTATTGGGTTCTAGAATTCTGGGATCATGGACACACACCCAGGTCCAGCCTATCTTAACCACCCTCTTCTTTAATGGAAGGCTAATTACTTCCTCAACTGGCTCTCTTCTTAAACCAAATTATGATAGCAAGATAAATACATATTATTATCATTACTAATATCTTCCTATTAACATTTTCCAAACTGCTGGACAGAGAAGCTAGTTTAAAATGTTTAAAAACTGGCTAATCCAGATCAAAGAAAGAGATTTATACTTTTTATTTAAATCCGAGGTGCGCCAAATCCTTGAGAACTGACAAAGACGTCTTCGTAGCAAATAGAGGGTCACAATCATAAAACTGACATACAGATTCTGTTCATAATCTGGAAATATAAATTTACCCATTGATTTTTTTTACTGTATCTTGGCCATTCTAGCTATTTAATCGTTCCAGTTATTTTCCTATGACATCTGCTTTGTGTTTGCATCCCTTCCTCCCTAACTGAAGTCCAATCTACCCACACCCTCAGCTGAGTAGCTACAGGATTCCCTCCCCTTCTCTGTCTTTATGTGTGGGGTTGCACTTTCTTCTCCACTGCAAACCCCACAGTTTCCGGGGACTCTTCAGGAAGAGTCCCAGGTGGTGGTGGTGGTGGTGTTCAGCTGCTAAGTCACGTCCGGCTCTTTGAGACTCCATGGACTGCAGCACGCCAGAATGCCAGCACGCCCCTCCAACATGCAGGTGTGACTTCTCATCTTGCCCCAAAGCTGACTGACAGTGGGTCTTGCTTTGAGGCTGGTGGTGATGGTGTTTAGTACTAATGAGACTACCTACTTGGAACAGTCATCGTCAATGACAGAGTAGTAATATTTTTTGAACATGTGCCTGCTCCAGACACAATGCTTTTGAATTGTGGTGCTGGAGAAGACTCTTGAGAGTCCCTTGGAAAGCAAGGAGATCAAACCAGTCAATACTAAAGGAAATCAACCCTGAATATTCATTGGAAGGACTGATGCTGAAGCTGAAGCTCCAATACTTTGGCCACCTGATGTGAAGAGCTGACTCACTGGAAGATCCTGCTGCTGGGAAAAATTGAGGGCAAGAGGAGAAGGGAGCAACAGAGGATGAGATGGTTGGATGGCATCACCAACCACTCAGTGGACATTAGTTTGAGCAAACTCTGAGAGATGGTAAAGGACAGGGAAGCCTGGCGTGCTGCAATGCATGGAGTCTCAAAGAGCCAGACATGACTTAGTGACTGAACGACAAGACAATCTTCCTGTGGATTATCACTATCAAATTCTCATGGCATTCCGATGAAAGCTAGTAAGTGAAAGAACTCAAGTCAAACTCACACCTGTCTGATTACAGAATAAAGCAGCAGCTCTGCGACTTCTCTGGTGGTCCAGTGGTTAAGAATCTGCCTTCCAACCAGGGGTCTCGAGTTCGATCCTAGTCAGGGAACTAAGATCCTGCATGTTGCAAGGCAACTAAGCCCAGATGCTGCAACTAAAGGATCCTGCAGCCACAACGAAGGTGCTGAGTGCTGCCACTAGGACCAAACGCCGTCAAATAAAAAAATCAATCTTCAAAAACGAAAGAGGGAAGTAACTCCTTGGTGGGGCTTATACAGGGTAAATGTGAGAAGTTGTACCTCTCCTTCCCAACCAGGTTACCAGCTCTCCAGCCCCTTTTATCTTCTTACTGCCTGTCTCCCTGCTGGAACACACATTACTACTATGGTCACTGTTCACTTTCCTCTGCATTTCTACCTTTTCACTTTGCCAGAAACTCCTGACTCCTATTGCCATTTTGGTTGACCCTCTTTTTTGCATCTTTGTTTCCTGATCCAAGGATTATCTCTGCTAATTAAAAGTATTACAACAATAACAATAACCTTTCTTCATTATCATTTTGCAAAGAAACAGAATTTTAACACCAAACTAGGCAGTCTCAAATTAAGGAATAATTTTTCAAATGGAATAGATTTACATTTATAAAAAATATATCTAGGCTAGATTCATCTCCCAGCAAAGTCTTAATGCTAAAGCCATGTGGCCTCCATAACTTCAACACTTGGATTTAAAACTAAACTTGGAACGAACTCACAAGCTTTCCTGTGGCAACCAGCCCTGCTACCCATCCTGCCAGAGAGATGCCTCCACCACTCAGGCCTCAGTGAGCTCAAGACTCAGGGGAAACTTAAAGTAGCTTCTCTTCTCGAAACAGTAAATATTCTTGGCTAGGCTCACCTCCCCATGTCTTTCATGTCATTTATTCTTCAGAGAGTAAACGGCTCTTTTTCTCAGTTACTTTTGGACCTTACACATACTCTGTTCCTTCTATATTATTTTGTGGTCATGGTTTGTTTCCTCCACTGGACCATGGGCTCCTTGAGGACAAGGATGCTGTTCACCTCATTTTGCTTCCACAGCACCTTGCATACAGTAGAGCTTAGCATACAGTAGACCTTCAATCTGACTGGTGAACAGACTGATCCTTCACAGTAGAGAAACCAGTTCACTAAATAAATGAGAGAAATAGGGTTCAATGAAGTGCTTTGCAGAACAATTGTGTTTATACTTTAAGATGGCAATCATTTTTTAAACACAGTTTTGAAACTGTCTTATTTTCAATAAACAGTAGGTAAACATTGAATTCCTAGATCTACTCCTTTCCCACTGATGCCCCCTAGCAAAGGAATAAAGCTAGAGACCAGAGGATCCTGTTGCGGTCATTATCCTCTACAGAGAACAGTAAGCATGGACTCTCACCAGTCACAATGGCAGCTAGAGATTTGCTAGTCACTAATGATAAGTCCATGTGGAGTTAAAGCTATGTCTTGTTCCCTTTGGGAGGCCTCATTGCTTAGTATGTCATCAGAGAACATTTACTAGATAACTGATAGATCAAGTCTTTTGGAAGAACTGTGAGTGTCCGAGTTTCTGAGAGTAGAATAATAACCTTCAGTGTTTTTGTTTGGAAGTGGTAGACAGGAAAGGGAAGAAGATGAGAAAAGGATGAGCCGATGAGTATATCTGATGCTCAGCAACAGCGATCTCATCTGAAATAAAGACAGCATTTCCAGCCTGTCCTGTCTATTTACTCAAGTTTCTCAAAGACATCCACATTGACCAAAGGCTGCCTGCACTCAGTTACCCAGAGTCAGTACTTTCTCAATGCATAAGTCAAGAAACACGAAGGATATGAAAATTGTGCTTCATCACTCTTCCATCTTCTCTTCTCCCTGGTTTCTATCGTCTCTATTTCTCAAAGTGACTCATATTTATTCAAATTCTAGAATTAAATATTCTGTCTGCAATACTGCCGGCATTTTGAAGTTCCAAACACATGCTAGGTACTATTCTAGGCTCTGTGTACACTATGATGAAGAAAACAAAGGTCATCCCTAATTTCATGGAGTTTTTCTGGTGGGGGAGACAGATAATGAACAAGGAAACAAATACATGCACAAAACTTTAGAGAAAAACTATGAGGGAGAAAGTACAGCACAGTAATGGAATAAAGAGTAATTTAGAAGGTAGGGTACGGTCACCCTGTAAATATGATGGCCAGGGAAGATGCTTTTGAAGCAATTCCAGTGGTGAAAAGAGCAACACTTTCCCTCTGCCCCAGCCAACTTGCTCAAAGATGTTTGTTAATCAAAGGATCATTCTCAGTTACATTTCCCTTCAGGGAAGGGTTTATGTCAAAGTACAGTGACATATACAGAAGATTTTCTGTAAATTACCATTGCCTAATTAATTTCACTCTGATGTTCACTTACGAGCTTGTTATCTAGAAAAACCATTGGGTTGTCCCAGTGAATCTCTGACAGCTGCAAGAGAAACTTACTCATTATCAAAGATTTACCCAAGTACCAGAGATCATCTGACAATGTGTTTTACTTTCAATCACCCTAAATGCTCTTCACCCACTGGGATATTGTCTGTTGACATCCAACATCTGTTGTTCATTTCCAAACACTAATCCCTGTGGTGTGTCCTTTGGGTGATCAAGCTTCCTCTAAAGCCACTATAAAAAATTTAAGAAGATTGGAACTCTCCTATTTTTCCATTGACATTTTTACCCCTCGTTTGATTTCAACTTGATTTGCTTTTCCCTTTGCTTTCTTTCTTTTTTTTTTTTTTTTTCTCTTTTACTTCTTTCTTCAAGTAGGACTTTTCCTTTCACCCAGGCATACCACACAGCTCTGGCCAGGTGCTTTCAAACTTATAAAATACAGAATTTGAGCCATTTTTTAAAAGAAAAAAAGTCTGTGTACTAGCATTATTTTATTAAAAAAATAAAAATTTTAAAGGTCAAGTTTATTTTCCTGGGCAAGACATATTTTTCATATTTAGGGTCTATCAAAAGTTCTACTTCAGAGGCTCCTGGGTGTCAGGAACCCCTCCCTCCTCAGTGCCCTTTGAAGTCAGCAGTTTAAACCAAGGATAATAAAAATAATCATGCTTGTATTTATACTTGTCCAATACCCTTCATTTCAAGGCAGAAGAACAACTTTCAAACCAATTAAACTCTACATGCACTTTTTCTCACATATAAATATTATGACGAATAAGCAGCAGCAAGAGTGTGTTCATCTGCCAAACACACAGTAAGAACTCTGCTAAAACTGGAATGTCTTCATGAACTACTTCTATTATATTTTCCCTCCTACTGCTTCTAATAGCCCCCACCCTATCTTCCAATGTGCTTTAAAGCTAATTGTGATAAGAAAGGTTTCTCTCCACAAATCATTTCAATGATGATTCTCTGAAGACTGTCAGCCAATGTGTTAAAAGCCTACGACAGAATAGTTTCATTGAGAATTATACTTTGCTTGACATTCTCATCTTTCCAAATGTTATGGAAGTTTCCTTTATTCATTCAGCCAATGAACTGGGTATATAAATGGCTCTGAAATCAGCAGGCAATTTTGAAACAGTTACAAGAATAAAATCATGGGTTTAAAGTGTTCTTTCTCTGGATCTTTCCCCATGCTCATAGGTTCCTATCTTCTGAGCCTTTGAAAATTCTAGAAGAATCCTTTAATATAAGCAAAGTGCTCAAAAGGTAACTTTATCCCTTCCTCTTTTCCCTTTTGTTAACCATAAGTTTGCTTTCTATGTCATTGACTCTGTTTCTGTCGTGTAAATAAGTTCATCTGTCTGGTAGTTTAGATTCCATATATAAGTGATACCATGATATTTGTCTTTCTCTGACTTACTTCACTCAGGATGATAATCTCTAAGTCCATCCATGCTGCTACAATTGACGTTACTTCATTTTTTATGGCTGAGTAACATTCTGTTGTATATATAAATCCATTCATCTGTCAACAAACATTTAGGTTGCTACTATGTGTTGGCTAAGTATTCAGTAAGGCCTCCTTGTTTAATAAATTTAATGTGGGAAGAACATTTTTATCACCACAGAAAGGGAAATCAGAATACATAGCCTCTACTAACTCCATAAAAACGAGTTCATCAAGTTAAGAATCTCCTAATACAGAGATCCCACTTTTTAGATTATTTGAGAGTGCTTCCAATAACAGGAAGGTTTGGGTTGCTTTTCTCCTCCAGGCGAGGAACAGCTCTAGAAGCAGTTTGATAGGGTAGGAGAATTAACTCAGGTGGGCCGAGCAAGGGGTGCCCAGCTGTGCCCAGTGAAGCCTCTTCATGAGACACCTTCCAACGGCCCACCCCAGAAGGAGCTGCTGCCTCTGGGTCTGTTTGAGCACTGCCACATTCTGGTTTCCTGCTTAATGTGGAAAACCCATGTTTCTGATTACTTCCCCAAATTTGGCCTGAACCAACAGTGAGTAGCATATTGCAAAAGAGCTCCGTGTTGGGCAAGCTGATAGAACATGGGGGCCCCAGGAAAGGGTCCACTTTGCCCTCCAACAGCCCCTCACAAAAACACCTGCCCACCTGCCCGCCCCACGCTAGCCTGGCTAAGCTGTCCTTCCTCTTTGCAATGTCTCCAAGCTTTGTTCATACAGCAAATTTCATTCCATTAGCATGTCGAAGCCTCCTCCAAGATTAGTAATCAAGATGCGAAATAAGATAAAACCTAATCCACAGTCCCTCAGCTATGAATACCCAAAGCCAGGCTCATTAAACATATCTGTCAACAATGGATTGCACCAGCCTGAGGCCCCAAATTGATTGGAAGTTGGGAAAGGGGTGCAAAGCATTTGGTTGCACAATACATTCAAGGGAAGGGACTCCTTTTCAGGTGTGGCCAGTTAAGTCTGTTTAGAGATAGGCTATATAGTTTCATAGGGAGAAGGCAATGGCACCCCACTCCAGCACTCTTGCCGGGAAAATCCCATGGACGGAGGAGCCTGGTAGGCTGCAGTCCTTGGGGTCGCGAAGAGTTGGACACGACTGAGCGACTTCACTGTCATTTTTCACTTTCATGCATTGGAGAAGGCAATGGCAACCCACTCCAGTGTTCTTGCCTGGAGAACCCCAGGAATGGGAGAGCCTGCTGGGCTGCTGTCTATGGGGCCGCACAGAGTCGGACACGACTGACGTGACTTAGCAGCAGCATATAGTTTTATAGAGTCTTTTCTCTAGTTGTTAATGGCAGCCAAAGAGATGGAGAAACAGACGTCAAGATGGGAAACAAAACTTCAGGTACCATGTGTATAAAGCTGAAAGTCATTCTGAATGGGAGTAAAGCAATACAGCACACTGGAATCAGACCTAGTGAATTGCTGCATGGATTCAAACATTATTTACTTGTGTCAAAAAGAAGGAAAATGTTGAATTCTGTTAGAGTGCTTAAAGTCACTTTTAGCTAAGGTTCTTATCTATCATCCTGTCATTAGCATCCTCACCGCCAGTCCCCATCACAATATACTTTGTATTTACATTGGGCTTTTCAAGTTCAAAGCACAAAGCAGACACATGAAGCAATTCATCACCTTGAGGGGTCTGCATTGGGTGGAACGTTCCCAGTAAACACACCCCTTAACGTGTCACTGGAGGATCCGCTCGGCAGGAGTGTTCCTGGCCTACAACTTGATGTCATATGTTGGCATTCTGTCAGATTTCAAATACACATTTCCACCTAACAAACTGACAGACCTATTTTCTGAATCAAAGGAAAAGTGATTTTACTGATCTTTTAGCATTAAGAATCATTCTCTCCATCTGGGTATTTCTGGGTAGTAGCCACATTTTAGACACATCTAAAAGACAAGAGAGGGGGAAGAAAAGGATAGAGGAAGTAAAATTAAATATATTAATTGTTTTTCAATGAGAAAGTGAATGAAGAAAAAAGTAATTAAACCTGAGGAGATTTATAATGGGAAACAGATGTGGGTGTGAAAGTGATTCGAAATAACCAAACGGTTCAAGACATCTTCCAAGAACATGTTTTAATACAAAAATATTTAACAGCACAATAGCTAAGCCAAAATTGCTCAGTTTCAAAACTTCATCTGTGTTCTTTACTTTTTATCCTTTGATTAACGGAGAAAAGGAGGACTTCCCATATTTGAGCTGTTTATTAACAATTCTTCATTTATGACGGACAGGGAAACCAGGCGTATCTGTTTCACTCTCCTGTCCTGGTAGGTTTCATATTCTCCTTCTAATTCCCATGCCCCCGTGCTGTTCTATTTGAATTTCCAATGCAGCAGAGGAAATGGCTTCTAAAATATTAAAATCCTCTTTCATTGACTTTCTTTACGGTTTGTGACCACATTTCTATTCAGACCAGGTTGCACCGCTCTTAACTTTGCCAAGTTTAAATTTAAAGTTAGAGCAACTTCATGGTACCCCGTAAGTGGATAGCTCTTACAACAAGGGAGAAGCAGTCTGGAAACTGCAGAGAAGCCAGACTGATAGGGCAACTCTCTTTTAAAAATTTTACTCCGCTTTTCAGACTTTTGGAAAGTATTTAAAGCTAAAACTATGCCATGAACAAGGGCTCATGTGGAGCAAGACATCAACCTGAGAAAGGTCTCCAAGAAACAAACCTGATTGGGTTGACTTGGCATGGAAACATCCAAGGCACATCTCAGGCACATCCCCAACCCTCACTCCAGGATTTGTCTCCTTACCCCCAGTCTTACCTTGTCTGTGTCCCAATCCTACTTAGGAATCCTATTTATTCTGTCCAATACTAGGGCTTTATAACTCCCTCCATGAAGACCAAGCAATACAATCTAGAAAAATGAAGCAGACCATTCTCTTTGAGGGAATCAGTTTCTAAAACCCCAGCTTGGCTCCTGAGAAAAATTCTCTGAGAAATTGAAGTTGGGGTCTCTGTAGTCTGCCCCCTCCTACCTCTGGGAATTTGCTTGCCTTTCCTTAAGTTGCAAGCCTCACAGCAATGTTACATATAATTCTGATAATTAATGCCTGTACAGTATGTTATAGCTCATAAAGCCTTTTCATATCATCGCAAAGCTCTGTGACAGAAGCTGGGCAGGTTTTGTTTTATCTACATTTTATAGAGGAGGAAACTTCTGTTCAGAGAGACTTCATCAATTGTCTAAGATCATAATTAGTCAAGAAGCCAGAGCCCCAGCTCCAGCCTGCAAATTCCCAATCCTATTTTCCTTTCCCCACAAGTGTGTGTGTTTCTAGAATTCTCTCTCCTGAAACCAGAGTCATTCTTAGAAGTTTTTATTTTCCTGGTGCCTGTTCATCTCAAGGAGAAGAGGGCCAAAAAAATTTTGGGGAATTCATTCAGACCACAGTCATTGATTTTGTGTGCAGAGGGGGCCATCTAAACTTTACCCCAACTCACTTTATTTTTATCTGTGTTAGCCTTGGTTAAAGACGGTTTTCAATTCAAAATACTTGTGGAGTATAGTCCAGGCACTGTACTAAGCTCTAAGCTGAGGAGACAACAATAAAGAAGACCAATGCCTAGCCATCCAAGGAGGCATTTATAGTCTGAATTAAATATACAGTTACAGTCCAATATAACAAAAGGGTCATGGAAGACTTCCTGGGAAAAGGGACATATAAATTAAGGCCTAAAAAACTGAGTTAGCCAAGCATTGGGATTTTTAGAAGTTGGAAACACTCTAAGGAAAATGTTAGCAGAAGAAGGGAAGGGATACCCGAGAGCCATCTTACCCGGTCTCTCTTTACCTACCATTTCCCATCTGTACACTCCAGAAAACTGTAAAGAACCATAAGTAACCAAACTTGAAATGGCAAGCTGAACAGCATTAAAAAGGCTATTGTCTCAGATTCTTTAATTCTATACAGTTCCTGTCTAGGAAAGAAAAACCATAGCCAGCTGTGCACGCAAGCTAGATCAAGGATCTTTCAAAGGACTTCCATTAGCTTCAAGATAACAATCCAACCACCCTAGCATGGCATGCTGGACCTTCTGTGATCTGGCCCATTTCATTTTTCTAGCCACACACATCACCACTCTGCTCTTATGCTTACTCTGGCCATTGTTGTTGTTCAGTTGCTAACACATGTCCAACTCTTTGTGACCCCATGGACTGCAGCACACCAGGCTCCTCTGTCCTTCACTATCTCCTAGAGTTGGCTCAAATTTATGTCAGTTGAGTTGGTGATGCTGTCTAACCATCTCATCCTCTAACCATACTGAATGATATTTGCAGCTACCTGAACCTACTGTATTATCAGTTCAGTTCACTTCAGTTGCTCAGTTGGGTTCGACTCTTTGCGACCCCATGAACCGCAGCACACCAGGCCTCCCTGTCCATCACCAACTCCTGGAGTTTACTCAAACTCATTCCCATCGAGTCGGTGATGCCATCCAGCCATCTCATCCTCTGTCGTCCCCTTCTCCTCCTGCCCCGAATCCCTCCCAGCATCAGGGTCTTTTCCAATGAGTCAACTCTTCACATGAGGTGGCCAAAGTATTGGAGTTTCAGCTTCAGCATCAGTCCTTCCAATGAAGGAAGGAAAGATCAGGACTGATCTCCCTTAGGATGGACTGGTTGGATCTCCTTGCAGACCAAGGGACTCTCAAGAGTCTTCTCCAACACCACAGTTCAAAAGTATCAGTTCTTCGGCGCTCAGCCTTCTTTATAGTCCAACTCTCACATCCATACATGACCACTGGAAAAACCATAACTTTGAAAAGTAATGTCTCTGCTTTTTAATATGCTATCTAGGTTGGTCATAACTTTCCTTCCAAGGAACAAGCATCTTTTAATTTCATGGCTGCAATCACCATCTGCAGTGATTTTGGAGCCCAAAAAAATAAAGTTTGACACTGTTTCCACTGTTTCCCCATCTGTTTTCCATGAAGTGATGGGACCAGATGCCATGATCTTAGTTTTCTGAATGTTGAGCTTTAAGGCAGCTTTTTCACTCTCCTCTTTCACTTTCATCAAGAGGCTCTTTAGTTCGTCTTCACTTTCTGCCGTAAGGGTGGTGTCATCTGCATATCTGAGGTTATTGATATTTCTCCCAGCAATCTTGATTCCAGCTTGTGCTTATTCCAGCCCAGTGTTTCTCATGATGTACTCTGCATATAAGTTAAATAAGCAGGGTGATGATATACAGCCTTGATGTACTCCTTTTCCTATTTGGGACCATTCTGTTGTTCCATGTCCAGTTCTAACTGTTGCTTCCTGACCTGCATACAGGTTTCTCAAGAGGCAGGTCAGGTGGTCTGGTATGCCCATCTCTTTCAGAATTTTCCACAGTTTATTGTGATTCACACAGTCGAAGGCTTTGGCATAGTCAATAAAGCAGAAATAGATGTTTTTTGGAACTCTCTTGCTTTTTCGATGATCCAGCAGATGTTGGCAACTTGATCTCTGGTTCCTCTGCCTTTTCTAAAACCAGCTTGAACATCTGGAAGTTCTTGGTTCACGTATAACTGAAGCCTGGCTTGGAGAATTTTGAGCATTACTTTACTAGTGTGTGAGATGAGTGCAATTGTGTGGTAGTTTGAGCATTCTTTGGGATTGCCTTTCTTAGGGATTGGAATGAAAAAACTGACCTTTTCCAGTCCTGTGGCCACTGCTGAGTTTTCCAAATTTGCTGGCATATTGAGTGCAGCACTTTCACAGCATCATCTTTCAGAATGTGAAATAGCTCAACTGGAATTCCATCACATCCACTAGCTTTGTTCGTAGTGATGCTTTCTAAGGCCCACCTGACTTCACATTCCAGGATGTCTGGCTCTAGGTGAGTGATCACACCATTGTTATTATCTGGGTCGTGAAGATCTTTTTTGTATAGTTCTTGCGTGTATTCTTGCCACCTCTTCTTAATATCTTCTGCTTCTGTTAGGTCCATACCATTTCTGTCCTTTATCGAACCCATCTTTGCATGAAATGTTCCCTTGGTATCTCTAATTTTCTTGAAGAGATCTCTAGTCTTTCCCATTCTGTTGTTAGAAGGTGATAGAAGCAAGGTCCAATGCTGTAAAGAGCAATATCGCATAGGAACCTGGAATGTTAGGCCCATGAATCAAGGCAAATTGGAAGTGGTCAAACAGGAGATGGCAAGAGTGAATGTCAACATTCTAGGAATCGGCAAACTAAAATGGACTGGAATGGATGAATTTAACTCAGATGACCATTATATCTACTACTGTGGGCAGGAATCCCTTAGAAGAAATGGAGTAGCCATCATGGTCAACAAAAGAGTCCGAAATGCAGTACTTGGGTGCAATCTCAAAAACGACAGAATGATCTCTGTTCATTTCCAAGGCAAACCATTCAATATCACGGTAATTCAAGCCTATGCCCCAACCAGTAATGCTGAAGAAGCTGAAGTTGAACAGTTCTATGAAGACCTACAAGACCTTTTAGAACTAACACCCAAAAAAGATGTCCTTTTCATTATAGGGGACTGGAATGCAAAAGCAGGAAGTCAAGAAACACCTGGAGTAACAGGTAAATTTGGCCTTGGAGTACAGAATAAAGCAGGGCAAAGGCTAATAGAGTTTTGCCAAGAGAACGCACTGATCATAGCAAACACCCTCTTCCAATAACACAAGAGAAGACTCTACACATGGACATCACCAGATGGTCAACACCGAAATCAGATTGATTATATTCTTTGCAGCCAAAGATGGAGAAGCTCTATACAGTCAGCAAAAACAAGACTGGGAGCTGACTGTGGCTCAGATCATGAACTCCTTATTGCCAAATTCAGACTTAAACTGAAGAAAGTAGGGAAAACCACTAGACCATTCAGGTATGACCTAAATCAAATCCCTTATGACTATAGAGTGGAAGTGAGAAATAGATTTAAGGGACTAGATCTGATAGACAGAGAGCCTGACGAACTATGGACGGAGGTTCGTGACATTGTACAGGAGACAGGGATCAAGACCATCCCCATGGAAAAGAAATGCAAAAAGGCAAAATGGTTGTCTGAGGAGGCCTCACAAATAGCTGTGAAAAGAAGAGAAGCGAAAAGCAAAGGAGAAAAGGAAAGATATTCCCATTTGAATGCAGAGTTCCAAAGAATAGCCAGGAGAGATAAGAAAGCTTTCCTCAGCGATCAGTGCAAAGAAATAGAGGAAAACAACAGAATGGGAAAGACTAGAGATCTCTTCAAGAAAATTAGAGATACCAAGGGAACATTTCACGCAAAGATGGGTTTGATAAAGGACTGTATTATAGATAAGCTTATATATATATACACACACACACACATATATACATTACACACAAATATGTATACATGTACATAAAAACACATACATATACACATTAAAAATATATCTGTATATATATTACAATTCATAGTAGAGAGATGTTTCTTCTTATCTAAATTCCAGAAAGAGATTGCCAGCCCACTTCACTTGGGTTCATGTCCCACAAGTGCTAACTAGTCCTAACTCTAGACTGGGAAATACAGTCTCTAGCCGGGCGCCCACATGCTCAGCTAAAACCTGGAAGGTTTAGTTCTAAAATGAAGGAAGAAGCAGATATTGGGAGACGGCGGACAGTCTTCATTGTCTTCCATCTCTGTAAGCGCATTTGCACAGCTCCTCAGTCAGAACGCCCCTCACCTGGGTAATTCCTTGTGTCCTCAGGCAGCGCCAGCATCAGCTCCTCTGGGACACAAACCTTGCTGTGCTCTCTGAGCAGCCGTGCTTCTCTCTCTGCCCCAGCACGTATCCCACTCTTAGTGTAATTGTCTACTTGTCAGCCTTCCCATCAGACCACGGGCTCACCAGGACGGGGACCATTCTATTTTCCCACTCATAGAGTTAAGGGCATCCAGTAAATGATGGTGGGATGAAGAAATAAAATGCAAGAGCAGAAATTATCTGGAAATTCTAACCAGACATCAGTTCCAGTTAATCTGGAAATTGTCATATTATTTCTTAAAAGTAATCATTTTAATTTCTTTTATCTGCTTCAATATGACCATGGTTCCTAGCCATGTCCATATTTCACATTAATTCTGATGCTTTTGAAAAGTAAAGATTTTTTTCAAAAATATGATTGAAATAATATAGGTAGCTAAGTATGAGCATTAGATTAATTCAGAAGTGGGTTATTTGAAATTTGGAACAAATTTGCCATAAAAATATCTTATACATGGTGGTTGGGCATCCAACCAAGCCACAAAAGAACTGAAAATTCACAGTGTAACTAAACTCAGGTTCTTACAATACTTGGCAGAATGAGGGCAATTCTCTGGAGAATTCAGGGCTCCAATTTTGCCCCCAACCCAACCTTATACTTCAGAATGAGTTTGGGAGTGTCTTAATTTAGGTTCTCCCAGAAGTGTGTGTGTGCTCAGTCATCTCTGACTCATTGTGACCCCATGGACTATAGAACTACAGGACTATAGCCCGCCAGGTTTCTCTGTCCATGGGATTCTCCAGGCAAGAATACCAGAGTGGGTTGCCATTTCCTTCTCTTGGGGATCTTCCCGACCCAGGAATCGAACCTACCACTCGTGTCTCCTGCATTGGCAGGTGGATTCTTTACCACTAGCCCTAACTGGGAAGCCCTTTCTAGAAGCAGACCCTGAGAAAAGGATTGCAGTTCAAGTGCTGTATTTGGGAGGTGAAGAGAACATAGGTATAAAAGTGGAAAGAGATATAGGCAAGAAAAGCTGTCAATAAAAGGTGCGCCGTTACACATGCTACCACGGAGAACAACTACGTGAGGTTTAATCCCACCAGGAAAGTCTGGAAAAGGGGTAAAATGCACGCTTCTAAATAATCCACCGAAGGGGTAAGGGAGTTGGGGTATTTATATACCAACCCCTGAGTCATTATAAGAGGGCCCAGGGAGCTCCCCTGGTGATTCAACAGTAAAGAATCTGCCTGCCAGCACAGGAGACATGGGTTTGACTCCTGATCCAGGAAGATCCCGCGTGCAGTAAGCCCAGGTGCCACAACTATTGAGCTTTGCTCCAGAGCCCTAGTGCTGTAGCTACAGAAGCCCAAGCACCCTAGAACCCATGCTCCACAACAAAAGAAGCCAGCTCAAGGATAAGCCTGCACACGGCAACTAGAAAGTGGCCCCCGCTCCCCATACCTACAGAAAAGCCGGCACAGCAGTGAAGACCCAGCACAACCAACAAGTAAATGAATAAACTTTTAAAAGAGGGCCCAGGGGTGGGGGTGGGCATGTGCTGATTCCTTAATCCTTTATCCTTCGTCCCAGAAAAACAAAGTCTTCAGGCACCGAAATACAGATAACTGGCTGTTGGAAGTCATCGGCACACACTGAGAGGTCTAGAGAAAATGTCAAGCGCTGAGGAGTAATAGAAAGGAAATAGTATCCTTACGGCACAGTTAACAACATTGAAAACTAAAGAGAAGTTACTCCAACCCCATCCCCCGCAAAATTCTCTCCAAACTAAACTGAGAAATCTGAATGCCTATCTCCAGGCTGAACCCATCGATCTGAGTCCAGTCCTCTCCCGGCCCACACTGCTCTCAACTGAGATTGATGTAAGGGGACTGGCCTTTATAATTAGGAACACAAGCCTATAGTAAGAGTAAACTCTGGTTTAAAATAACTGCTAAATGGTCAATGAGAGGCAAGTTTTGCACTTTTTCTTTTGTAAAAGTCGTTCCATTTCTGTGCCATGCTGGTGGCAGCTGACACCCTCTAGAAAGCTGAGATGCCGGCTCATTAAAGGGTGCAGGCATCAGGGGATCGCTTACCTACCATCCTTTCGCAACAACAATGAAATCAATCTCTGCTGTTCAAATTGGGATCTCTTATTACATTAGAGTGCAGTGTTCAAAGCCACAGTGGGGGAAACACCAGTGTTTGTGGAGCAGAGGAAATCCTATCGCTGGGCAGATTGTAACGGGGAAGGCGATAGGGGGAGGCAGAACCCCAGCTTGGGTAACTCAAGCCCCCCACAGTGCCTCGGAGGAAGAGAGCCTAGTCTGGTTTCTGCCTGCCATCTGCACGGCCTGGGCCCTCGGCTGTTTGTACTTCTCTCTGTTTCAGCAACAGAGGCCAGGACAACTTGTCATATCGATAAACAAGCTAACGACTCAAAAGGATTTTTTTTTCCCTTAACTACTAACTTCACTGTGAATTGAACTAAAGGACTATCGAGCAAAGAGAGGCTTTTCAGACTTGAAGAAAACTACTTCCCAGAGGGGAATCACCATTGGAGAGTCACGTGAGCTGGGAAGTGCTGGAAAAATGCAATCCTAATCAAAGGCAGCTCTTTCCCCCAGCATAAACCTGGGGCTGTGTTCTTAATCAGAGCAGGAAACTTGCAATACGAGTAATAATTAAGCACTGATATGCATATGAGGTGGGTGGCAATGCAGGGATTTCACATTAAATGAAACCTCAAATATTTGTTCGATTACAGAAGTACCTTAGAACAATTTTTGAACTACCTTACTTAGACTCACGTTTTCCCTTAGAGAATTATTTAATTCATACAAATGAAAAGCAAGTTTTCTCTGTTAGAAAATAAGACATATGATTTCCTCTCACACACACAATACTTGCTTTCTGTATATATTCTTTTTATATATTACTTTTACATTCTCACACTATGGGTTTTTACAGATCCAATGTCATTATGTTTTTTTTTTTTTTTTCATTATGTTTTTTTAACTGCATTAAACTCCCTGTCATAAGTGGCTTCCCTTGGTGGCTCAGATGGTGAAGAATCTGCTTCCCCAGGTGGTGCTAGTGGTAAAGAACCCTCCTGCCAATGCAGGGGGTGTAAGAGGTGTGGGTTCAATCCCTGGGTTGGGAAGATCCCCTGAAGGAGGGCATGGCAACCCATTCCAGTGATCGTGCCTAGAGAATCCCATGGACAGAGGAGCCTGGCAGGCTGCAGTCCACAAGATTGCACAGTCGGACACAAGTGACTGAGCATGCACCTATCATAAAAGCTTCCAATTTTATGTGCACATTTGAATGATTTTTTTTTTTTAGCAAGTTTGCCAAGTTGTACAACCATCACGACAATCCAGTATTAAAACATTTTCATCACCCCGATGAGATCCTTCATACACTCTTACAGTTACTTGACATTACCACACCCGGGCTCTGGCAACCTCTAACCTACCTTCTGCTTCCATAGACTTGTCTATTTATTTACTTGTCTTTATGTTCAGCTGTACTGGGTCCTCACTGCTGCACACAGGCATTCTCTAGCTACAGCGAGCAGGGGCCACTCTCTAGCTGTGGTGCATGGGCTTCTCACTGTGGTGGTTTCTCTTGTCCCAGAGCACCAGCTCCAGAGCACAGGCTCAGCAGTTGTGGTGCATGGGCTTAATAGCCTACAGCATGTGGAATCTTCCCAGACCAGGGATCGAACCTATGTCCCCTGTATTGGCAGGCAGATTCTTAACCACTGGACCACCAGGGAAGTCCCCATAGACTTGTCTTTTCTGGATACTTCATGTAGATCACATATGCGGTCTTTTGCATCTGACTTTTTTCCTTTAGCATAATGTTTTCAAGGTTTATCTATGTTGTAAGCCTATATCAGTACCTCATTCCTTTTTACTGCTGAACGGTATTGCATTATGCAGATACTCCACATTTGTTTAATCCATTTACCAATTGATAAATATTTGGGTTGGTTCTACTTTTTGGCTATTATGGATAATTCTGCTATGGATATTTCCATGCAAGTCTTTATTAATAATACTGCTATGAACGTTTGCACATAAGTCTTCATGTAGACTTGCTTTTATTTCTCTTCAACTCATTTTAAAGCAGAGAAAATGAAAAAGACCACAGAGGTAAGAGAAAAAGAATCTTCTTCTTTAGACTTAGAATAAGTTTATATAATCTTTTCAGTTGCCTAAGGAAAATATTGCACTTTAAGAGAAAAAAAATCTTTTTTAATATAACTTGTACACTGGAGAAAATTTGGGAAATAAATATAGCTCCTATCCGATGCTGAAGCTGAAACTCCAATACTTTGGCCACCTCATGCGAAGAGTTGACTCACTGGAAAAGACCCTGACGCTGGGAGGGATTGGGGGCAGGAGGAGAAGGGGACGACAGAAGATGAAATGGCTGGATGGCATCACCGACTCGATGGGCATGAGTTTAAGTAAACTCCGGGAGTCGGTGATGGACAGGGAGGCCTGGCGTGCTGCGATTCATGGGGTCGCAAAGAGTCGGACATGACTGAACTGAACTGAACTGATAGCTCCTATCAATGCAAAATTCAGACATGATCACTACTGAAATTTTAATGACTTTTCTTTCAGTCTTTTCTGTTTTATTTTTTATTTACTTATTGGCCACACCACGCAGCTTGTGGGGACCTTAGATTCTCAACCAGGGACCAAACCCAGGCCCTCAGCACTGAGAGTACAGAGTTCTAATTACTGGGCCACCAGCAAAATTCTCAGACTTTATTTTATATGTAGGTATTTTTACATGGTTTATCTCATACTATATATGTGGTGTTTTATCTTACTTTTTAAATGACTATTTCACATATAATTAAAAACTTCTCATAAGCACATTTTAATAACTGTATAATACGCCATCATATGTGATACCCCTTTTATTCAACCATTTCCCCACTGTTGAACATTTAGGTTCACTTATTCAGTAAATATTTACTGAATGCCTTGTGTATGCCAGAAACTGTACTCAGCACCAACGATATAATAATGAGCACAAACAAGTATAACCATTGTCCTCAAGGAACTTACAGTCTAACATATCACTGTTATTAATAATGTGATTAAAATCCTCAACACAGACCTATATTCTTATCTTATATTAATTTCTTATGAATGAAACTTCAGGAGAATTTTGGGGTCAAAGAACATTAAGATTTTTAAGACTTAAGAAATATTGACAAGTCACTTCCCAGAAAGGTCATACAAATTTGCATTCTTATTGACAGTAACATTTCTTTATCAATGCTGCATTTTTAACAAAGCTTCCAGCTACTTTGAAATCTTTTTGGAAATGGACAGGAGTATTTCCATACTAATAAAATTCAACTCTCCTATCTCTAGTTTTCAAACTTCTATTTATTCACTGCTATAAAATCATGTTCGTACCCTAAAGCTGATAATTCAGCAAAAGAAAATTTTGACAACTAACAAATTTTTTATAATAGATGTTTTCCCAAACACCTGTCCATGTAGCTATTTATTTTCTTAATAAAGATCTTTTCCCTTTGGAGATATCATGCATATTTGATACTTCTATCATGTTAAAATAATTTAACATAACTTTCAAAATATACTAGCAGTAATTAGGATCAGAATATTTAGGGAATGCCTTTTCTCTAAGATTGAAATTTGGAGGCAAGCTCTAGACAATTATCCAAGCAAGCAGGATGCAATCTGAATGATTTCATAAGCTCTAATAATGGTTCAGATATGATAGTTTACAAAGAAGCTGAAGGCAATTTTTGTCTTCAGCTACATAGTGGTTTCTCTGGTATCCTGAATGAGCTTTCTTTTGCTACTTCAGAATTGCCCATAGCTTCAATTTGCTGTCTCAATAGCCTTTTGGAATTCTTTATCAAAACAATAACCAACATATAGCGGGGGTGAGGAGAGAAATTAGTGGGGACCTTTGGAGTCAAATTTAAATCAAATGAATTTTAAAGCAGATGAAGCAAATACATGACTTATTCTATGTCAACAGTCTAAAAAACACAGTAGTATACATAATCAAATGGTTATAGAATCACTGGTTCAAGTTGAAAGAAACCTCACAAATCCCTCACCCAACTCTCTCTTATTTCACAACTATAACTCATGAAAATGAAACGAAATGACCTCCCTGAGGACCCACAGCAATACATAGAAGAGACAGAATTTCCACCAAGCACTTTTGCTCCAAAACCGATACAAATACTTTGACTTCTCAGCAAGCTCTTTTATCTTTTTGGCAGGGGGCGGCGTGGGGGTGTCACGCCACAGTAGCCTGTGGGACCTTAGCAATAGTTCCCAAACCCATGCCTCATGCAGCAGACCACTAGGGAAGTCCCTTACAGACTCTTGGAATTATATTCTACTGTAAAGGCAATGGTAAATAACAGTAGTTACCATTTAATCTATGAAATATTTTCAATGTACCAGGCTCTTTGTGTCCACTCTCTCACTGAATGCTCACAGCTGCCCTTTGGTATGTGCCAAATGAGAAAAATGAACTGAGAGCAATGCAGCGATTTGCTCAGAGTCACGCAGTTAGGAGGTATTGTACACAAGGACCAGAGCCCAGCCTGCCCACACAAAGTGCAGCCGTAAGACCAACCCACTAGAAAGGAGAATTTCAGGCCCTGCCCCTGGCTCACGGGTTATGCCATTCTGTCGCCAAGTCGTGTCTGACTTCCCACGACCCCATGGACTGCAACACGTCTGCCCTTTGAAAAGAGTCTCCAGTAATTCATAAGCACGCTGAAGTTTGAGAAGTAATAGTAAACCCCAAAGCTTAGTTTTCTTAACAGCTTCACAGTACTATAATAAAGTTCTGGAAAAGTCAGGAAAACTGTTAAAAATAATTGTCTAGACATCACTTAACTAAGACACCCACTGCTTTAAGAACATTAGCATTCAACTCTAAAAGGAAAACTGCAAATGACCAGTCTCTAAAAACTGCCGAGCAGACAATCAAACGGTATATTTCTATCAATACCAACAAAGTTTCAATCTACAAAACAAAAGAAACAAAACTTTAATCTACAAAATCATAGACATTCTGATATTGTTAGTAATAGGAATCTCACAAATATGTGAAAACTAGGAAAACCTGGTGAGTTTATGGTTAAAACTTCAATTCTTAATTTTCGATCTTGGCTTCCTCTTTCACATGAAAGGAAGAAAAGCAATAACTCCCATTTGAAAAAGAATTGAAAAACTATAAAGCGTTGCATCTGAGAAAAATTATCACAAATATATTGAGATGGTGCTCTCATTAGGTAATAACAACTAAAGGAACATTTAGAACCAGACAGCAAATTGAATACAAAACTCCCAACCACTGCCCACAGGAACATATTCAAGTTTAGTATTCTTACCATAATCCCTCCAAATTAACCCAGCTTGATATTTTTGAATCTATAACAACACATGGAACCTGTAAAATAGAGGATAAATAATAAGCAAAAATTATTTGCCAGAACTTACAGTGAAAAAGCTATGAGAGGGGGACAATGGGGCCCTAAAGAGTACAATTAGTGTTACAAAGTGACATTAACACATAAATAATTTCAGTAGCAGGTCATAGGACTCACATGCATATTTTATCAAACTGTAAGAAATAATTTTCAATCTGACCCTGATCCTCCTGTGTACTTTGAAGTCTGCAGATCAGCAGTATAGCACATAAGCGTAAAGAAGTTTAGAAAGAATTATGAAGTTAAAAGGCACTTTTGATGTTTGTTCTTCTTCTTCCATCACAAGGGCATTCGATACAACCACCACAACCACCAATGACTGGAAAATGTTAATGCCCAAGAAATTTCCATAGCAGGCATATTCATTTAACCATTTGCAACCACTGCCTGTCATAAGCCAAAGGTTAACATCCTAATCCTCAGCGTCCTAATAAGCCCCTTTTTTTAATAGCCCTGTAAGCCCCCTTTTTTAATAACTCTCATTACTATCACTGAACCTCATTCCCACCTACCCCCACAATCAGTCCCTAACTTCTCTTCCTGCCTTGACACCCCTCATTTCACAGTGTTTCAGGTTGAATCTTCCGAAACACAGCTCACATAACATTACTCCCTGCTCAAAAACTTTCAGTGGCTTCCTTTTACTGGCAAAAGGAAATTCATACTCACAACCAAACTCTCAGGGCCTTTTGAAATACGGCCCCAAATACCTTGCCTATTTATTTCCCACATTTCCTCCACATCAACCTTAGTCTCAGGGCAAACTGAACTCCTTGCTATTTCCCACTTCACAACTTTCCCCTTCCCTGACTTTTCTTTATAGCAAGCTGCACTGCCCGAGTTTGAAACCCCAGTTGATCCCTTCCTAGCTGTACTGCTTTGGGTGAGCCATATAATGCCTCTGTGCCTCAGTTTACTCCTATGTAAAATGGCAACAGTATCCAAATCGCAGGGATGGACTTGCCTGGTGAGCCGGTGGTAAAGAGTCCACCTGCCAATGCAGGAGAGAAGGTTCCACCCCTGGCCCAGGAAGATCCCACACGCCGTGGAGCAACTAAGGCCATGAGCCATAGCTACTGAAGCCCACGAGCCCACGAGCCCGTGCTCAGCAACAAGAGCCACTGCAATGAGAGGCTCACACACGGCAACGAGAGAGTAGGCCCCGCTCACCCAACCAGAGAAAGCCCACGTGCAGCAATGAAGACCCAGCACAGTCAAAAATAAATATAAATAAAATTAAAAAAATAAAAACAAGTGTGAAACAGATCGCCAGTCCAGGCTGGATGCATGAGACAAGTGCTTGAGGCTGGTGCAGTGGGATGATCCAGAGGGATGGGATGGGGAGGGAGGTGGGAGGGGGATTCAGGATGGGGAACACATGTAAATCCATGGCTGATTCATGTCAATGTATCGCAAAAACCACTACAATATTGTAAAGTAATTAGCCTCCAACTAATAAAAATAAATGAAAAAAACACAAATTATAGGAATAATATGAGAAGCACCTGAGTTAATAAAGCATATGCCAAGCATTTAGAATGGTACCTGGCACAGGTTAAATATTACATAAGGTTAGCTATTGCTATGGCTACATTATTTTCTTCCTAAAATCTTGGATGTCCCCTCTTTCTCACTCTCCCCATCACTCTCCCCTCATTCTCAGACGTGGATGCTTTTCTCCCCCCATCTCTATGCTCAAGCCCACCCTTCAAAATCCAACTCAAAGGAGACCTTCTCTATGAATTCATCTCAACTTTTCTTAAGGAATGCTTGGCATTTAGTAAGCAATGCAATTTATTTGTTGAAAGAATGAGATTTACCATTGACCATGCCACGTTGTAAATGCCTGTAAATGTCTGTGTGCTCTACTGATATTTACACTCTTCCAGGGCAGCTAAAGTCATAAGCCCAGCATTGACTCAATACCCTGTCCCTAGTGTCCTTAAAAAAATACCCATTATGTGAATAAATAAAAGGGAAGTTTAACTCCTCTAGCATCGTATTTGTCATACGCTCAATTTCATATTAACTATGGTATATTATGTATATATGTAATATTATATGCATCACTTGTCATATGTTCAATTTCATCTTAACCATTGTATATTATTTATAGATATATATATATATATAAAACATTAATACATTACTCAGGGTAAGACCTGTATCTGATTTATCTGGCATATACTCATGTATACTGGGGCTTCCCTGGTGGCTCAGATGGTAAAGAATCTGCTTGCAGTGCAGGAGACTTGGGTTCAATCTCTGGGTCAGGAAGATCCCCTGGAGAAGGAAATGGCAACCCACTCCAGTATTCTTGCCTGGAGAATCCCTTGGACAGAGGGGCCTGGCAGGTTACAGTCCATGGGGTCACAAAGAGTCAGACACTACTGAGAGACTAACACTGCTCAATTTTTAAAAACTTTTAATTTTGTTTTGGGGTATAGCTGATTAATGATGCTGTGATAGTCTCAGGTAAAGAGCGAAGGGACTCAGCCACACATATACACGTATCCATTGTCCCCCAAACTCCCCTCCCATTCAGGCTGCCACATAACATTGAGCAGAGTTCCCTGTGCTCAACAACAGGTCCTTGTTGGTTATCCATTTTAAATATAGCAGTGTGCTAGGTACTTAATTTTTAAAAAAGGAAGAAAGGAAGGAGAAAGGGAAGGAAGAAAGGAGGGAGGGAAGGAAAAAAGGGAGGAAGGGAGGAAAGAGAAGGAGGGAACATGTCAAACACTGGAGCTAATATATGAAGAATTTTCCTTTTGCTGATTCCCATTGTCAGAGTGCTTCCATCCATTTTCTAATAAATAAAAAATGTATTATGCCATAAAAATTAGCTTTGTTATGCAAGACTTCTTTAGATTCCAAAAGCATATGCCAGCCACATTGCCAAGGATTTTTTTTAAAACTTCTCTATCTCTATTTAATGTCTCCTTATAAAAATAAAAAAGGGATGTGGCAGTTGGTCTTCCAACATGTAACAAAACTGTCAAAGTGTGTTTTCTGTTTATTTTCCTTGTGGGCAATCCTTATGGTTTGTGTTGGTCCCAGGATTCAAAGAGCAGGAGTTTCTCTGTTTCCCTCAGCCCCACAGTGAAATTTAAGAATCCTGCTTGTTCCTTCCTCTGGAATGCCTCTAGGTGTCAGCTAAGCAAGATTGCTCTAGTCTCCAGGGCTCAATAAAGACAACGCCATCCGAGGAGAAGAAGGACATGGGAAGGAAGCCTCCCATTGCTCTCCTCTGCCCAGAATTGCACTCCCCAGCATGGACGACCCTCTGACATTGCTCTCCCTTCTGGCCACTGTCACCAAGCCAGGAGGCAGAGGCCGAGAATATACCCAAGAGGTTCCAAGCAGAGTTCTCAGGCCACAGCCTCCTCAGGAACCCTAAGAACAGTTGGACCTGTCTGACATAGCCAACAGAATGTTCATGCAAGGCAAGCAGAAAATGTGTTGCTTGTTTCCACATTGGTACCTGACCTGTTGCCAAGGCACTGCAAGGAAAAGTGACAGAAAACTTCGAGAAATTGTCTACGATGAAAACTGCTGGCAGGAGAGAACTCCGAACAGTTCATATTTCCTGTGCAGCAGCTCAAGTATCTTTTGTCTGTTAGCTACCCGTTTTCCTTCCTGAAACATAGAATTTCCCACAATCCCCAATTTTACACCCACTGTTCTATCATTATGGCATTGCACTCCTTCATGGCCTAATAAGGCTGGACAATACTTGCATTCCTCACAGCCTAATACAAAAGACTTTAATTTTGAGGATGAAGAATATATAAAACAAACTATTTCCCTGCTTTATTAGGCTTATTGTATTGCATGCTGTGTTTATGTAAAAAAAAGAACTACTCATACTATGTATAACATCCAAAAACGTTGTATAAGGGCCCTTACTGAATTCATAAGGCTTTCTTTATATAGGAATCATCATAAAGTGTATTTGTGAAGTGTTAATAGAGAACATTTCCTGTGTCCACTCAATGGTGTTCCAAATTTCTACCAAGCCTTTTTTAAAAATAATTTTCTGCATTAAAACACACAAGAATCAATGTTCCTCATTAACAAATAATTCTTTGTTCATCAGTGAACGATGCTACCAAAATGACAAATTAAGAACTGTGTATTTTTCAGCCTACACATTTTAGTGAATGTTTCCAATAGACAGTGTAACTTAAAAGGTTATCCCACCAATCATCCTGAGTTCCCAGACATTAAAAAAAGGTTGGAGCCGATTCAATCACATTGATATAATTACCAACATAGAGGGAAAGAATCTTGCTCACCATACAAGTAAATTCTCATTTGCAGCAACATGAATGGATCTAGAAATTGTCATGCTGAGTCAAGTAAGTGAGACAGAGAAGGAGAAATATCCTATGACATCCCTTATATGTTGAATCTAAAAAAATGATACAAATGAACTTATCAAAAAATAGACACAGACTCACAGACTTAGACAATGAACTCATGGTTGCAGTGGGTGGGAGAAGGGTGGTGGGAAGGGATAGATAGGGAATTTGGGATGAACATATACACACTGCTATATTTAAAATGGATAACCAATAAGGCCCTACTCCATAGCACAGGGAACTCTGCTCAGTGATCTGTGGCAGCCTAGATGGAAGGGGAGTTTGGAGAAGAAAGGATACATGTGTATATATACATGTATGTATGGCTGAGTTCACCTGAAACTATCACAACATTGTTAATCGGTTATACTCCAATACAAAATAAAAAGTTTGAAAAAAAAAAGTAAAATAAATTCTCCTTTTTAAAGGGAGGATGATAATGCTCATCTCCACTATAAAACTAAAGAATTTTGAAATTATTTATAAAGGTCCTCCAAGACCATTCAGAAAAGCAACACTATGTAATTTAAATAGTCTTCCACTTGTGTATTACTTTAAAAATTACACCAGAGGCTCTATATATTGGCCTGCACAGGATTCCCTCATATTTCCAGTAAAACAAAAGCCAGTCAGTTTCTGCTGCTGCTATAATTGGCACTTCAGTCTTTCTGCCCAGTTAGCACAACTTCCCATGAAAGATATTGAACCTACTTGAAGTTGTCAAAATCCTTTAGAAAATAGGGGTTTTGGTGGAAGCAACCTGCCAATAATATTGAGCGACTTAAATAAGGAAAAATGGCTAAGCGAGGCTGGCCCACATCCAAGCTCTGAACGCACCATGGATGTGGCAGGGCATCCGTTCAAAAGCTCATCTCCTCAGTAGCCGAGGAGCCAAGTTCAAAGTGAATGTTTCAAGGAAGCTAATTTCATGTTTGCGTTTAATCTCCATATTAAAGAAACATCAGACAAGTGGTATTTAGAGAGACTCTAAGGCGAAATCCAAATTCAGGGACTCAAACTATGTTTGGCTTTCTTGAGAAGAGCCATTTGGGAGACTAAACAATAAATACAAAAATATTTCTCCAAAGAACATTAGATTCCTGTCTACTTTGTGTGCTCAGAAGAAGAAAATGAGAGTGTTCTGTTTACTGATACACGGTACTAGCCGTATTCATTAGTCGCTGGAGATGATTCTATTCGATATATCTTTCTTTACGGGCTGTCTGGCTCCCTTTCCCTTCAGGAATTCCAAATGTGCCAGGCTGCCACATTTTCTTCTCATCAAAGTATAAAATATTCCTGGACAGGTGAAATCATCTCTGTCACATGCCTTTTACTTTGGATATTTATATTTCCTATGTAATTTTAATGCATCTGTAAATCAAAAGCATCTACTGGAAGCAAAAAGCAGACCTGGGGTTTGCTGATACTCTGTGGTGCCAGGGTTGGGAGGTGTTGTTGCATGTCTAAGAATTTCACATCTTTCATATGGGTTGCATGCCATCTGAATCTTACTAAACTGCCAATGGCCACGATTGAGCCCAGATTATCAGGCAGAAAAATTTGACACTGACAACAAAATGACTTTTGTTGAAACAGGCCTTCAAATTGAAATAATAGGGATTATTCTGGAAAAATTCTTGAGCCAAGCTTTTTAATACATACAAGTAATTGAGGAAGCTAAGCCTATTCAACACCCTGCCTTCTCGTCTCTAGGCTCATCCACTGACCAGGCTTACAACTCCAGAGAGCTGGTCCAGTGAGGCCGCCCACGGTGGGTGGCCTCACTGGCTATACCTCAGTGGGAAGCCGTGACTGTAGTAGAGACTGGAGAAAAGAAAACAGATATTGTTTAACTTTTTTCTCAAGTCTTTAGGAAAACGGCAAAAGTAAATGTAACTTCATTCAGCCAAAGAGAGAAGGAAAACGTTCACCCGAAGATCAAAGGAAGAAAAATGGAGGGTGGACTTTAGCTCTTTACATCTTATCCTTTTCCACAGAGAATTGTGATATTATACAGATAAGAGTAAAGAAAAGGATAGAGGAAAATTTAAGTGAGGCGCTAAGTTGTGACCAAGAAGAAAGAATATAAATTGACCCACCATGGCTGAGCTCCATGCTTCTTCCCAATTAAACCCAAAGAGGAGTAGAATAGTGGTGTGCTCCTCACTCTCAGAGAATAGGAAAGACACTAGTATGCAACTGAAGCAGATATTTTCCTACTACTAATTTTTAAGAAAATTTTATATGAGATCTCTTGCAGGTATTCTAATTTATGTGACAGACAAGGTCTTTGATGGCATTGTCAAGGCAAATGTGATAACAGATTTCACAGGTATATTAGTTGGGGTTCTCCAGAAAAAAAGATCTAACAGAAGATGTATTTCAAGGATTGGCTCATGGGATTACAGAGGCTGGCACATCTGAAATCTGTAGGGCAGCCCAGCAGGCTGGAAACTCAAGGTAGAATTTCTGTTACAGTCTTAGGGTAGATTCCTTTTTTTACCACAAACCTCAATTTTTGCTCAAAAATTTTTCAATTAATTGGATGAGCCCACACATACTACCTCAGGTAATCTCCTTTACTTACAGATAAACTGTTTTAAATGTTAATCACATCTACAAATTACCTTTACAGCAACATCTAGACTAGTGTTTGATCAAACAACCTGGTACCATAGCCTAGGCAAGTTGAGACATAAAATGAACCATCAGAACAAGCTTATGTTTTTAATAGCATCTCTCATGAAAGTTAAGGGCACATCAGCAGAAGGCAAAGCCTGAGAGAGAAAAGTAATTTGAGCCATCACCATAAAGAATCATGTAAAGGAAAGGTCACCCGGAGGAGGACGTGGCAACCCATTCCAGTATTCCTGCTTGGAGAATCCCACAGACAGAGGAGCCTGGCGGGCTACAGTCCATGGGGTTGCAAAGAGTCAGATACGACTGAGACACTAACATTTTCACTTTCACAAATAAATTATAATACATTCTTACAATGAAATAGTATGCAACCAGTAAATAGCATGGTTTCAAATAACATTTAATAACTTAAGAAAACATTCCTGATTTAGTAAAAAGTAAAAGAAAACAGAAATTTTAAATATATACATATATAAAATGCATATAAGAATTAAGAAGGCATTAATGCATTAAGAATGGGAGGAAATACTCTAAAATTTTAGTAGCAGTATCTCTGAATCACAGAACTATGAGTGATTTTTATTATTTTCTTATAGTTTCCATAATTTGTATAAGTTATAATCACAAAAAGTCATTAAATAATCAACTTGGCTATTTAAGCTCCTACTTTAAGATCCTAATCCTGACTTTTGCCTGAAGGGCCCATCAACCCAGGCATTCTGCAGAGGCCTCATAGCACTTGCAGGCAGAGCCAAGGTTTCCCTCCAAAAGTGGTTCTAGATCTACACCAGATGTGAATAAGCAGTAAATTAAGGTCTTAGAGTTCTTCACCATATATCATCTCCAAAGCTATTTGGTTTAAGTTGTTTTCAAAGAAGAAGTAACTTACGACAGTAAATGAAATTGCCAATGTTGCTCCAAGAAAATATCTGGCTTTGAGCAGGCTTTAAGGAAGCACCTGGATTATGCAGCTGCTGACTGGGATACAGCAAGGCCACTCAGCCAGATGAGGTCTAGAATAAATGAGCACCCTTCGCTATACTCTGAAGGCTCTTCCAGGACAGGAGTAAGAGAGTGGACGGCCTTCTCCCTTTCGGCAGACCCATTCTTCTCCCTCCCATGTGGCACTTCAATGGTGTGTACCCCAGGCCACTTTCCAGAAGGGAGGAACCCAGAGGAACCCAGGACTGGAGGAACCCAGCCAGACCTTCCAAGAGGACACTGTACTAGGGTTTATATTTTACTCCCTATCATCCAGACCCTGGCACAGATGGAGGTAGGCAGCCCCTACTAGAGCTGAGGCCACTCACTGGATTCCTCCTGATTCACAGAGTTCTGTGGATTCCACATCAGAGTGTGTTATTCGCTCAGTCGTGTCTGACTCCTTGCAACCCCGTGGACTGTAGCCCGCCAGGCGGGCTCCCACAAAATAACTCTAGCAAGTCACAGCACAACATAAATTGCACCTTTCCATCCTCTTGGGTTGAGTTAAACCTTTCCACTAAGCTAACTCATTCCCAAAATTTCTTCCCCCCTGGTCTGCCACAGTGGTGGGAATTCCCACAGTAAGTAAGATTCACACCTTTGGGTAAAGCTTCCCAGGGGGCCCCTGTTAAAATGCAAATATGTGACTCACAAGATGTAACACATAGATTCGTTAGCATTGCTTACACTTTAGAGAGGCACAGAAGGAAGCAGAATGGTCTTCAAAAATGACCAAGACTTGAGAATTCCATGTAAGTACATCCCTGGGCTTCCCTTGTGGCTCAGCTGGTAAAGAATCAGCCTGCAGTGCAGGAGACCTGGGTTCAATCCCTGGGTTGGGAAGATCCCCTGAAGAAGGGACGGCTACCCACTCCAGTATTCTGGCCTGGAGAATTCCATGCACTGTATAATCCATGGGGTCACCAAGAATCAGACACGACTGAGTGATTTTCACTTCACTCACTGGCAAGACTGATCCATGCCAATGACAGATTTCCCGGTGGTTCTTCTTTAATAGAGAGTGACTGTGAGAGAAGGATAAATTTTTTTTTCCTATAAGCTCTAGCAGCTCAGAAATGTTTGGATATACAAGCTAGTGTTGGGTCTTTTCAAGGAATAAGACATATGCTTTTTGCCAATTTGCAATGCTCTCTCTAATGCATTAGCTGCCAGGGACCCCATTGCGCTCAAGAAGGGCAGCCTTGAGAAGTGCAGTTCCATTGTGCCGAAAAACAACAATGAAGCAACTTTGGTCACAGTTTTGCTGGCTCACTGGCTGCCCATAGCATTTCAAAATGTTCTAGGCAGAGGCAGGTCCTACCACAGGCCTTTTAGTTTTGCCCATTGACGACTCTGGAGAACAGATCTAATTTTGCCATGAATCAAAGCTATCTTCAGAAAATGCTGAATGGATTTTGGTTTCCTAACAGGAAATGGTGCAAGGAATGGGAGGAGCCTACTGTCTGCCTAAAAGAAGCATGAGGTCTTCTAGACTCCAAGGGCAAAATTAGGCTAGGCTAATCTAAATTCTAAATGGGCTTCCCAAGTGGCGCTAGTGATAAAGAACCCGCCTGCCAATGCAGGAGCCATAAGAGACTAGGGTTCAATCCCTGGGTCGGGAAGATCCTCAGGAGGAGGCCACAGCAACCCACTCCAGTATTCTTGCCTGGAGAACCCCATGGACAGAGGAGCCTGGCGGGTTACAGTCCATGGGGTCACAAAGAGTCACACACGACTGAAGCGACTTAGCACACATGCAAATTTTAAATAAAACTTTTGGAGAGACTTCCCTGGTGGTCCAGTGGCTGAGACTCTGAGCTCCCAATGCAGGGGGCCAGGGTTCGATCCCTGGTAAGAGAACTAGATCCCACAGGCTGCAACTAAAGATCTTGCATGCCACAATGAAGATCAAAGATCCTGGGTGCCTCAAATAAGACCCGGCACAGCCAAAAACATAAACAAACATTTCTTTAAAAAAAACCTTCATGAAGTTCCTTAAAAATAAGCACTATATAAATAAAAGGCATAGAACACCTGATGTCGTAGAGTATATTTTGGACCCTTGTGTAGCTTGCCACACTGATTCTAGACACTCTGTGGATGTGTGTATATTCTGAGCTTGTGGTACGTCATAAACTTGCTACCTCCCCAAGTCTTCACTTCCCCCGACCCTTTCTTCTTGTCCTGCCTTGTGCAGCCTCCCTCTAGAGGCACACTCCAGCAAGATTTCTTTTGTAGTTTTATCTTAGAATAAAATGAGCTTTAAGTCTTTTTTTCCTCAAATAAGAGTATAAAGACTAGATTTTTTTTTTTTTTAAGCCTCACACATACATAACGCTGCTTATTTCTGTCCTGCAAGACAGCACCTTGGCAGCATCCCCCAGACAGGCCACCCAGAGCCACACTTGGTGGGCAACCCCTACACTCACACTAGTCAGAGGACTGGATCATCCTGCCTAATTGGCTACCATGTGTGGGCCTCATTAGAAGAACTCGCAAGGGCTATACATGGTAAAGAATGTATTTCTGATAATATTTCAGTTAGGTTTGGATCAAGGCCAAGAGTCTCTCTGGCAGACTACAGTCACTTTACCAACACTTCACTTTTAGCAAAAAGATCTGTGATAAGAAAATATAAACAAGCCGTCTAGGATCAAAAGGTCACATCACCCCACTTCCTCACCCCACTGTTCCACCTCTTTTTAAGCGTGAGGAAACGTTCCCAGGCAATTAGTCATGACCTCTTTTCTACCGCAGTCCTTCTCCTGCTAGTTCTTACTAAGAAAGTTTGCTTCAAGGGCTTTCGAAATTCAGGGTCAAGTTTTGGAAGATGTTTTTAAAGATGTGAATACCAGCACAACTTCATTCAATTTAACACAACAATTCCTCCCTTAACATGGAATATTGTCCTTTTAAAATAAAATTTTGTTATTTAAAAAAAATGCTTTATTAATGAAGATGAATTAACAATGCCAGACTTAAAATAGCTTCTGGGAAAGGAAATAAAAATACAGTTTTTGTGTATAATTTTGTTCTGCTGCTGCATATGTTCATGATTTGCCAAAGCCAATGAGGGACAAAAGTGTCAATTTTTGAGCCTGGTTTGAAATTCTACTTTAGCCAGTACTAAGTGAGGAGCCATGATCCATATGATTAATGGACTCATAAAGAAGTAAAGTTGGACGTTACTTAGAAGACATCTAAACAACTCACTTTAGGGTTGAGAAACCCAGGCCCACAAATGCTTAGACGCAGTCGTACAAGGGGCTCAGCACTGGTGCCAGCGATTGTCCCTTTGGATACTCTCTAGACATACGACCACAGGCAACGTATATGACTTCTGTAAGCCTCAGCTTGCTTAACAGTAAAAAAGGGCTGATAATCATGCAAGCCGCATATGAGTCATAAAGAATCAAGTTAATAAAAATAGCACACTTAGTCTGGTACAGAGGAGGAACTGAATAAATATTAGATGCACTGTTATTGTAAGAGGCAGGGTTGAAGGAAGACTCAGAGAGTCAAGCTGATGGGGTTTTTTGTTTGTTTGATTTCTGATTAGTCTTCTCCAAGAACTGACTATCAGTGGAGTAATGGGAACATTTTTCAGAATATACAGTCCAGACAAATCTCTAGTATAGTGTAAACATTTTGATGCAAAATGGAACTTTATTGAAAATTAGAGAGATAGTAAGCCTGCAGGTTAAAAGCATGGAGTCTTGAGCTGAACAGCCTGGGTTCAAATCCCATTTCTCCTACTTTTTAGCCAAAATTTTTAAGCAACTTACGTAACTGCTCTATGCTTCACTTTCTACCTCCATAAAAGGGGTTAATAATAGTGTCTATATCACAGTGTTGTTGTGAAAATGAATTAATATTCAGAAATCACTTATCATAGTATCTGTGCATGTACTATAATACATTAGGCATTGTCATTATTATATCACAAGACCATCTTGCAAACCATCCCAGAAAATCACAGATATTTTTATACTGGAAGCACCCAAAGGAACTTACAGAAATAATCTTACTTCTAACATCATCCAGAATCACAGATTATACTGAGGCAGCAACATAAAAATCTATTGCTCCAATTCTACTCTTAAAAATAATTCAAAGAGTAATTCACTGGAATCTTTTAAATACTTGATTCTGAAAAGCACTGGGTGACCTAAAGATAACAGGGTGGTAACAGAACTTGACTCACCCCTACCTTGGAGACAGTGCTTGTCAACTTTTCTTTGCCCTGAGACTATCTCAGTAAACTGTTGGTAATACAGCAGAGAGGACTTTCTATTTAGCAGAGTTTTAATCCTCTTTTTTGTTTTTGCTATTGTGAAATCATAACATTTTTAGGGAGTGATACACTAGCCCAATCATTTTTCAGATGAGGAAACCGAGATCTAAAAAGGTAAAGTGATGGCCAACATGCAGCTGGTAAATAATGAAGACCAGAGGGGATAATGTTTTAAGAACATTAAACTTCCTTCTCTAGTCATCAGAGAGAGCTCCAACTTCACACTATAAATCTGATTAACTGGATCCATATTTTATAAATAAGGAGCTTAAATTGTAGCAGTATTTCACCCAGTTGAACATCAAATTACTTCAGATAAAAGTAATGTATCTTTTTGGATATCAGACTCTCGCTTAAAAATTTATGTACTTTAAAATTCCTGTTACAGAGAACATAAACAGTACATTGAGTTTGATCAGTCAGTGAAAAATTAATCTCAGGGGGTAAATGTTTCATCTTGCAGGGCATCGGAATAACAAGCAATTTACTAAATTTCATCCTGGTCCTGAAATCATATGTTTATGTAATTTGGATGTGTAGCTTATTTCTAGAGACTGGTCACTTGCCACTCCTCACAGGACCACCTCTCTTGAATATAATCATCACAAGAAATCACCGTATGTATTTACTGTGATTCAAATATGCAAAATGCAGCTTTTTTTTTTAACCTAATGTTCAGATTAAATTTTATATCTTAGCTCATGGTACACCATCATTTAACTTCACAGACCTATACTATGTTATATTAATTTTATTGTTTTCCCCTTAATTTCTAATTATAGCTTCCTTTTCCCTTGCTGCTAGAGGCATCCACAAAAATGTTTATAAAACCTAACTGTATTTAGGTATGTTTGTGTCTTTGTGAAATATGTAATGCCGTTTGTGTTGGAGAAGTTTAATTTATACACTTCTAACTGTGCTAGGGGCCTCCCAGGTGGCTCAGCGGTAAAGAAGCTGTCAGCCAATGCAGGAGATGTGGGTTCAGTCCTAGGGTTGGGAAGATCTCCTGGAGAAAGAAACGGCAACCCACTCTTGTATTCCTGCCTGGAAAAAATACCATGGACAGACGAGCCTGGCAGGCTACAGTTGCAGAGTCAGACAGGACTGAGTGACGGCATGCCGCACATGTTGCTTTATGTACATCTAGACAATTAGCTGAGTGGTACATAGAATTGCACTATATATGTATATCCTGCAATTCACTAATTCATTCCCCTAGCAATGGATACCTCACTTACCTCCAACTTTCTGCCTTTCCAAATAAACATACTCATACACGTTCCCGTACAGACCTGTGTCAGAGTGGCTCCACAGCATATACTCAAAGAGTGGGGGTCTTAGTGTATATGACCAAATTTCTCTAAGCACTGCCTGAAAGCTTCCCCAGAGAGCTGTATCACATTAGACCTGCACTAACAGGGCAATGGTTTCCCAGCTCCCTCAGCAACAGCTGGTACTACCTGACTTTCTGATGTTCATCTGTCTAATGGCCGGTACAAAGTTTTGGAAGCTATTCTAGTCTACCAGTTCTCTCAAATCTTTGCACCTTCTCCCTTTGGTGCATGAGGATTTCCAGATCCCATACAGGCCCTGTGCTTAGTCACTCAGTCGTGTCTGACTCTTTGTGACCCCATGGACTGTAGCCCACCAGGCTCCTCTGTTCATAGGGATTCTCCAGGCAAGAATACTGGAGTGGGTTGCCATGTCGTCCTCCAGGGCATCTTCCCAACCCAGGGGTCGAACCCAGGCCTTCAGCATTGCAGGCAGATTTTTTCTTGTCTGAGCCACCAGGGAAGCCCAAGAATACTGGAGTGGGTAGCCTATCCTTTCTCCAGGGGAACTCCCAACCCAGGAATCGAACCAGGGTCTCCTGCATTACAGGTGATTCTTTACCAGCTGAGATACCAGTGAAGGCCCTATACAGGCCCTGGGCAACCTGAAATACTATCTCAGAACCACCTATGCAGACTCTTCCCTCACAATCCGGTTTTTACTGTTTCCACATCACAGGGGGCCAGGCTGACCTCAGAACTTCTCTTAAAGGCTTTCATTCTCCCCTCAGGAGAGAGGGGAATTCCAGGTTCTCCTAAAACTTTTCTGGATGTTATTACCCACTCTATGGGAGTTTTCATGCATGGAGCCCATACACAGATGCTGACTTCTTGCCTTCTCCCTCCTTCCTTCTCTCCCTTCTTTCCTTTATCTCTTCTTTCCTGCCTCTGAGAATTCGAAGTTTCCAACGTCTCCCCTTCGACTGACAAGACTGATCTCCCTTTTTTATCCTCTCCATCCCCTAGGTGACATTCTCCCTGTTCCCTGGGAAATAAAGGAGAAAAGGCAATGGAAGGGGCACTGTATTACTACAGTAATACAGTAAAATATATTGTCTGCATGCATTTATCATTCCATAGGAATAACACTTTAACCATTCCAAAGTACTTTTTCATAACATTCAACAACCTTCTACTCCACCATTTTGGATACCTGACTGAGATAGGGAAGTTGTCACTATTTGGAGACAAAACTAGAAACCAAGGTTGAGAACAGTGAGAGATTTTTGTGCAGTAAGAGGATAGATGGCTCACAGATACACTATTTTAGAGGAATTCATAAGTCTCATACAATTTTTTCCCTAAGTATATTGGAAAACCTTTTTAGAATACCAAAAATCTCCCCATTTTTTCTTTTGTATATCTGGTCATCTGAGCCAAAAGGAAATTCTGGCACATAAATGAAGATTGTTTTGTCTCTGCTTGGCAGCAAGTATTTGTGGTTGCTCTTAAGCATTTGCAAGAACCTCTGCTTCTTATTCCTTGATCAGCAATTCTTTCATAATTAAAATTTTAAAATATTCTAAAATATCACCACTGTTATAGTTAGACCCAAACAGGAAACTGTTCATTTTTTAAGTCTATATTGTACTTACTAAATTATGTCTTGATCTGACAAAGATTGTAGACTTATTAGTTTGGTGGAATAATCATTTTAAATGCCTAATTCTTTGAGTATGGACCTACATACTCAAAGAATTATTTTTTATTTTATTGTATTAGTTTATTTTAATTAAATAATTGTGCCCAGGTTTCATAATTTAAGTTTCAAATTTTTACTTTTTAAACTCTGGAAAGCAACATATTCTTCCACCTGTTCCTGTGATAATTTTCTAAGTCCCTCCAGGGGACACTTTGTCTTTTATCACAAGTGAGCACGTTCCGCCAGCTGCTTCACCTCTGCTCGGAGGGAAGCAGACTGAGTTAGTGAAAACAGACACACCTGGTCATAAATCCTAGTCTTCTACATCCTACCAACTATGTGGCTTTGGGCAACTGACTTAAATCCCAAACTAGTTTTCTCATTTACAGTAAGGGAATAATAATCCTTATGCCGAAGGGTTAATGCAAAGATTCACATTATGTACAATGCCTAGCATGTTGTAAGCACTAAGAAAGCAGTTACTTCTTCTTTCCTTAGAAAAAAATAAAATCATCATGAATACCATTGGTTGTACTCCAGAAAACTTGCAGTAAAAATGTTAAAGACAATATCTCACTTTTGAAACAAATGACACAAACAGGCATTTGTGTGTCTTGTAGTCTAAATATATGTCTTGGTTTTGCCCTCTGCACACAGTAGGGACCTAGTATGCTGGAGGAAGAGGCATCAATAAATGAATGCAAACTCTATGTGAGCCTAAAGTATAAGCAATTAATACACCACCCCATGCATGCTGTCATGTCCAACTCTTTGCAATCCCAGGAAGGAATACTAGAGTGAGTTGCCATTTCCTGCTTCCCTGCTCCAAGGGATCTTCTTGACCCAGGGATCAGATCTACATCTCTGGCATCTCCTGCATTGGCAGATGGATTCTTTACCACTAGCAAATGTCATTTGGAAGAATTGTTTCAATTAAATAAAACTGTATTTTGGGCACAGTCTCATTCCCCTCTACTCTCTGGGTATTTCTCAGCTACATGAAGTACCCTTTGAAGTCAGGGAGAATGTCTCATATGAACGAGATATCTAGAGAGTAAAGAAACATGAGGGGGAAAACTAGGCCTGTATTGTGTTTTTAACACAGATGTTGTTTCTTATTGGGCTGAGAACTACCATTTTAGAATTATCCAAAAGAGCAAAACCCAAAGACTTCATGTAAACCTCATGCATCGTGGCCTTCCCTTATGCAAACATATTAAAATGCTTCAGAATTGCCTTTGTCCACAACTTACACAATGAAACCTCTCTAGGGGGAAAAAAAAGTCATACTCTCTTTATGTTGAGTAGCCCAAACAAAGACATCTCACTTTTATTCCAAGAAAATAGGAACAGCCAAGTTCAGGATAATAGTTAAGCAAAATAAAAGCTTCCCTCAGCAACTGACCACATTCCTGCCCTGCTGCACACACAGACCCAAGAAGCAAAACAACCAAGACTTAGCTGGATTTAAAGCAGTGCATAGCAACACTGGTGACTCAGAGGGTAAAGAACCTGCCTGCCATGCAGGAGACCGGGGTTCAGTCCCTGGGTCAGGAAGATCCCCTGGAGAAGGAAATGGCAACCTACTCCAGTGTTCTTGCCCAAAGAATCCCATGGACAGAGGAGCCTGGCGGGCTATAGTCATGGAGTCACAGAGAGTTGGACACAACTGGGCGACTCACACTTTACACTTCACGCTTATAGTAACACTTGACAAACCTAGAGAGTGTATTAAAAAGGAGAGACATCACTTTCCTGACAAAAGTTCATATAGTCAAAGCTATGGTTTTTCCAGTAGTCATGTACGGATGTGAGAGTTGGACGATAAAGAAGTCTGAGCACCGAAGAAATGATGCTTTCGAATTGTGGAGCTAGAGAAGACTCTTGAGAATCACTTGGACTGCAAGGAGATCAAACCAGTCCATCCTAAGGGAAATCAACCCTGAATATTCATTGGAAGGACTGATGTTGAAGCTGAAGCTCCAATACTTTGGCCACCTGATCTGAAGAGCCAACTTATTAGAAAAGACTCTCATGCTGGGAAAGATTGAGGGCAGGAGGAAGAGGGGTAGACATGAGGTGGTTGGATGGTATCACCGACTCAATCGACGTGAGTCTGAGCAAACTCAAGGGACAGGGAAGGACAGGGAGGCCTGGCATGCTGCACTCCATGGGGTCACAAACAGTCAGATGCAACTGAATGACTAAACAACAACAAATGGCAACACTTAAGACTTCACCTTTTCCAGCCCAGAAAGCAGTTGGCAGGAAAGGCAACCCAAGCCCAATATACCTAGTCAAGCACAAAGTCTTTCCTGAAGGTCTTTAGAATGGAGAACATTCTCTAAGGCCCCCTTGGGGACCCTACTGAAAAATGATGAGACATAAATCCTACTTTCAAAACACTCCCCATTTTCCCCATTGGGCTCTATTCTCTCAACATCTCAGCTCTAAGCAGGGCATAAGCAGCTTACTAATAAACCTTCCTGGAAAACCCATAGATTATCAACCAAACTGAGATTGGGCTGTGCCACAGCTACAGGGCAATATATTAAGTGACACCTGATGAACTATGCTTCCCTCTTACATATGAGCCAATTTAGACCCAGGAGATCACTGAGTTTATAACAAGTGTAGTGGGTAGGAAGAGAATAAAGGCCAAGATCCAAAAGGGTGTTAGGACAGGGTGACTGAGGTGGCTGGAAAGAATAAGTCAATAAAATGATGGAGTGATAATGGATGTGAAAGAAAAGGCAAGAGATTAAAGGATATTTTCATAGTGATTATGCCTGAGGAAAGGAATATCCCTTTAAGTAAGAGTTTGCAAATGCTGTGTTATTTTCAGTCCAAAAGAAAGAAAATCTTCACAATAGCTCTCATTTATTATTTGCTACCACATGACAGGTGCTGTTCCAAAATACATTAATTACACAGACAGTCATCCCTCATATCCAGAGGGGATTAATTCCAGGACCCCACAGATCCCCAAATCTGTGGATGCTCAAGTCCCTTGTAAAAAATTGTATAATGGTGGGCCCTCCACTTCAGCAGACGTGGAACCCGCAAACAGGAGGGCCAACTGTATGAACTTACTTAATCCCCGCAACTACCCTGGTACTGTTGTTATTTATTATTATCCTGCCCCCTTTTCAGAGGAGGAAAGTAAGGTGCAGAGAATTAAAGTCACACAGCTAGTGAATAGCAGAGCCAAGAGAAAAACTCAGAGTCAAGCTCAGAGCCACTCGCTTCAGTACTCCACACACGGCCTTTCAATAGAGAAATCGAGGGGCCTATAATTCTTGGCTTAGCCCATATATTAATAGCTCATGCTTGCGTCTGGGTCTCTTGGTTACCACTAGGAAGCAAGACCCCAGGGTAGCATGGTGGTCCTCTCTAACCTCTCAGCTTCTGAACATCACCCCATCACCACACACAGTTGGAAACAAGCTCTCTTTCAGGCCAGAGAGAGTAGAAGGTATGGTTTATGAAAGGGTCCTATTTGGTCCTTTCTATTTGACCCCCTATTAAGTCCCCATAAAGCTTCCTGGTAAAAGAAAAGCTTCCTTAATAAGAAATTCCCCATGAGGGCAAACCTGTCATTCTCTCAGGCCAGATTGTCATGGAAACTTTTATAAAGAGGAGCCCAACACTCAAGTCTTCAGGCTGCAAAAGAATCCATGCAGTTGTTCTTTTGTAAAATTATACAGATTTATTCACTGCAACAAGTGAGGCAATGACACAAGTTCCTTTAACTGATGAACAGGAATTGGAACCTAATGAGAGGAGCAGTCAGAAATCCACTTATCAAATCTTGTGCCACTCAGCTAGCCCTCATATGCAGTCCTCAAACAACACAAATGATGCATTCTAAAAACAATGATCACCAGATCAGATTTACAAAGTGATTGTGAACTGAATAAAATGCATTGCTCTATAAAATAATACATGTCTTAGTGTAAATAGTAACATGGTCTTTTCTTCTAAAGCAGGAGGTCAGCAAACTACAGCCCTTGGGCCAAATTTGGCTCACTGCCTGTTTTTATACAACCCAGAGCTAAAAACGGACGTTGCATTTTTAAACTGTTGGAAAAAAATCAAAGGAAGAACATGTTAAAAATCATATGAAATGTAACATATAATACCTAAACTCTTATTGGAACACAGGCACACTCATTCATTTACTGTCTGTGGCTGCCTTCACACTACAAAGGCACAAAGCCTAAAATATTTACTATCTGGCTCTTTACAGAGAAAGTTTGCCGACTTCTTTCTGGAGTGATAAATGATAAATATATTGCCCTGACAAATTTCTCACGGCCCAATTATCAAACCTATAGTTTTTAATCATTAGAAAACAGCGAAGGATGCTGTGACCTACGCCAGTAATTAATTTCTGAAACCCTATTCTAAATAGACATTGCAGTTTATTATTCACCCTAATGATAAGTTTCGATCCCTTAATTGTTTCAAGGGGCGTGTTTTCTTTTACACTAAAATGATGTCTGACTGATACAAACCAGGGCCTTTTCTTCAAACGCCCGAGTGAAGGAAAGCCGAAAGCATCCCATGCACATGTACAGTCACTTGGCAAGAATATTTTGCTGCTAAGCTCGAAACCAAAACAATTAAAGCCAGGAAAGACAGAGCACGTGGGCTTCTGCTCCTGATGCTTGTTTATTCCAAACTCCTCAAATCCACAGAAATTTTTCTGTGCAGCTTTTTCATTAAGCATTTCAAAAGGAAAACAGGCTACCAGGCTTCTTTTGAAAGCATATGGTTTGGTGGTGGTGGTGGTTATGACTACCCTTTGACAGTGGCTAAGTATTGGATTGATATTTCTCCTTAAAAGAAATGATCTGTCATAGGATTTGACTGTCTTGCCATCCTTTTACATCCATATTTGCAATGTCTTACCGTCTGTAGATCCAATATGATTCTCAACCATGCTGCTCCCCAAGCACATGCCACTAGAATTCCTCCAAATCTGGCATCATCGCTGAACTTCAAAAGTCACTCCCTAAGCAAAGTCTTTGGAGAAAGACACAACAGACTCACCAATTATAAGTCAGACATCTCCTAGGACTTAATAAGTGGGCTGTAGTAAATTAAGTATGTTATCTCCTGAGTTACATAAAACTTTTATTCACATTCAAATGCTAAACTAAGCAGCGACTTCTTCATGGGAGGTACTGGCAAGAAAGAAGTCACTGACGAGGGCCTGAGAGTGTGTGACTCAGTCCCAGATCCTCTCTGTACTCACACCATAAACAGACATTAGAGCAAATGTCCTACTCTTCTGTCAATTTTCACCAAAAAAAAATATGTTTTAAAGTTTTGCAGAATTCTCTGGAGACATCTGTCTTCTGATCTTAAGCAGATAATTATTCATGACTCAATAGATTCCAAAGACTCCCTTAAACAAGTTGGAGAAACTGCGGAAGCTCCATCAACAGTTCTGAAAGCTGTTCTAAAAACATTGTTACAATCAAATGCACTATCTCTCCCAAACAAAATGAAAAATTCTGTCTCTGACTCACAGTCAACCACTTCAAGAGATGTTGTTTACTTTAGCCCAGAAATTTAATTAGTTAATTTTCATAAGCAGTTTTCAAAAGAAAGAGGCCAGTAAGAAAGTCAACTTAGCCAACAAAAAAATTTCACTGGTTCTACTGAATAACTCATGCCTCTACAATATCTGAGTCAAGGAAGAGAAATATCTAACATAAAACCAGAGTTTTTTGTTAAAAATTGAGCCAAAGGGAATTTTAAAAAGTGGGGGAAGGCAGCACATATTTAATTAGCCTAGGCTTGTTGCCTGATTTTCATTAGGTCCCTGCCTGATTCTTATTTGGCCCACTCTACGTACATTTGGGCCACTGGGCACGAAGACCAGTGCTTATTTTCATGGCTGTTTCAATTCATCAAGAAAATCCTTTGAAAGATGAAAGAAACTCCACATTTTTTCACCTGTTGTTCTTTCTTGCGTGCCTGTCACTTCACTAGCCAAACTTGCTTCAAGCAAACCAAATGCTTTCCAAACCTCCACAACATGCCTTTGAAGATGTGAAGTTAAGTATTTTCTTATGCTGGCCAGTATAGCTTCCAAATAAGGAATAAAAAAAATAACGTAGTTCTTAAGCTATTTTTTTTTAATACCAGAAATGTGAAAACACATTCCAGTATGTGCAAAAAAGCAAAATTCCTCTTTCCCAAGTTTAGAAGTCATGTGCCAAAAACACCTGATGTTCATTACCACACCCATGATGCATTGCTTATGTATGACAAAGTTCCTGCAAAGACCAGATGCTGTTTTTATTATTACCACTTCACAGGTTTTCCCAGGCTCACTAGAAAAAGTATTTTATAAGACCCGCCCACTGAGTGGGCTCATCTTACCACACTGATGAAATTTGGTTTGCTATTTAGTTGATTATCAATAAACATCTCTCTTTATTTCCAACAGCACAGCAATTAGGACCCTGATCTGTCACCACTAGCTTCAAGTTTTGGCTTTCATCAAAAGAAAAGGAATTTATTAAGAAAGAAAAACACAGTTCTACCTTCAAGCTAAAAATAGTTCTGTCTTCTAAACAATATGCACTTTCACACAGCTCTAGCAAACCTCCTTCAAGCAGCTTACAAAGGAGATGCTAAGAGAGATGCACAATAGATGCTAGTTTTAGGTTCTGGTTTAGCTGACAGAGATACAAACAAGCAAATGCTGATATTGGAAAGCAGAAAATACAACCTAGTTGATATAAGAGAAAATGAGGCTTCACTAATCTGTTGATTCTCTTGGAGGTAGTCAAAAATAGATAAGACAAAATTACTGAGCATAGAGAATATATCTAAAGTTCCAGAAACCTTAATGAGAGTCTGTGTGTGTGTGTGTGCATTAATTGCTCAGTCATGTCCAATCTTTGTGACCCCATGGACTATACCCTGCCAGGCTCCTCTGTCCATGGAACTCTTCAGGCAAAAATAATGGAGTTGGTAGCCATTCCCTTCTCCAGGGGATCTTCTCAAGTCAGGGATCAAATCCAGGTCTCCTGCATTGCAGGCAGATTCTTACCATCTGAGCCACCAGGGAAGCCCGTGAGTTCAGTTCAGTTCAGTTCAATTCAGTCACTCAGTCGTGTCCGACTCTTTGCGACCCCATGAATCGCAGCATGCCAGGTCTATACCAAAGGCTTTATTTTAAACTTATGAAGTTTACTTTAAATATGGATTCATAGAAAACCAACTAAAAACCAAAGGACAAAGTAGAAGTAATTCCCTCAGTGGTTCTTACATAACATAGTCATAGATTATCTGCTTTTAATGAATATTTTAAAGCTATGACAAACCAAGACAGTGTATTAAAAACCAAAGACATCCCTTTGCCAACAAAGGTCTGTATAGTCAAAGCTATGGTTTTCCCAGTAGCCATGTATGGACGTAAGAGCTGAACCATCAAGAAGGCTGAGCACCGAAGAAATGATGCTTTCGAATTGTGCAGTTGGAGAAGACTCTTGAGAGTCCCTTGGACTGCAAGGAGATCAAACCAGTCAACCCTAAAGGAGATCAGTCCTGAATATTCATTGGAAGGACTGATGCTGAAGCTCCAATACTTTGGCCACCTGATGCGAAGAGCTGACTCGTTAGAAAAGATGCTGATGCTGGGAAAGAGTGAAGGCGGGGGAAGGAGAAGAGGGTGGCAGAGGCTGAAATGGTTCGATAGCATCACCAACTCGACAGACATGAATCTGAGCAAACTCCAGGAGGTACTGAAGGACAGGGAAGCCTGGCGTGCTGCAGTTCATGGGGTCACAAAGGGTAGGATATGACTTAGCAACTGAACAACAGCATAGATTTTCTAAGATATGATAATAATGATAACAATCCTCCTCCTCCTCCTCATCACCATCACCAAATGCTTGCCCCATCCCAGGCACTGTACTAAGCACTTCATATACATTAACTTTCGTACTCACAAGAGCATCACTACATAGGTAATATTATCTCAGTTCAACAGAATAACCAAGGTTGGGAGATGTTAAACAACTTGGCCAAAGGCACAGTGCTAGCAAGTGATGGCAAACTACGAGCAATCAGTTAAAGAACTATTCAGCAATAACTGGGTTTATCTGAAGTTTACATAGTGACAGTCATTTCATTATCTGTGTTTTCTTACATGTGTACTTGTTTCTGTAAGACATAGCATGTAAGAAAGAACCCATGGCTTCTTCACCCCAGGAATTTATCATAGATCAGTTCTCCAATCCTGCTCGCTCTTTTTTTTTAAAGATTCTTTGATGTGGATCATCTTTTTCAAAGTCTTTATTGAATCTGTTACAATATTGCTTCTGTCTTATGTTTTGGTTTTTCTGGCCCCAGGGCATGTGGGATCTTAGCCCCTCGACCAGGGGACTGAACCCACACATTGGAAGGCAAAGTCTTAACCACTGGACCACCAGATAAGTCCAATCCTGCTCACTCCTGATGCTTATCAAAAGTGAATAAAGGTAATTCATTCAATGAAAAATTTTGAGCACCCACTAGGGACCAGGCAGTATACAACTATCCTAAACTTGACTGTAGAAAGAAATAAAAGAATTTGTCTCTATCAACCAGAAAGTTTCATCTGCAGCTAGGGTTTGCTCAGTCCTCATCAGTGGCAAAGAATCTACCTGCAATACAGGAGACGTAGATGAGATCCCTGGGTCGGGAAGATCCCCTGGAAAAGGAAATGGCAACCCACTTCAGTATTCTTGCCTGGAGAATCCCAGGGACGGAGGAGCCTGGTGGGTTACAGTCTAGGGGGTTGCAAAAGAGTCAGACATGACTTAGCAACTAAACAACAACAACAACATAGGCTTGTGGGAATAAAAGAGGTTGCATTAATCAGCTGACTCAGATTTCATGGCTTCCCCCCTCAACTTATCAGGACACACCTATCAATCAAGCACTTTCCAAGTAACTCTGGTAAATCCCTGGGGCATCTCGCCTATGCTAAGGAACAAGACTTGTCACACTCCATGCAGCTTTTTATTCCTCCTGCCCTCTCTAGCACTCTCCATGGACATCATTGGAACTGGAAGAGAAGTCCTCTCCTCTGTCTTGATTGCATCGTATTCTTTCAGAGGGGTCCCTAAGTTATCTTGCTTGTACCTTCATGTCCAACAGTTTTACCACAAAACTCTTTTCATTTATAGCTTTTACCTCTGAAGGACTGAGACATGATCTAAAGGAAGGTTAGAGACAAATCTGAGTCACAGACACCACACCATTCTCAGAATGACCCCTCTCCTCTGATAACTAAGGCTTGTTACTGGATCCAGCTATCAACCCTAACTTCTTCATCTCTTATAACAATTACCTCCTAGGATGATCTTCAGTTTTCAGACAGACCCTGCCCACCAGTAACTTAACAAGCCCAAAACATGGCTGAACCTCAACAAAAGCCATTGGGTAGGCTTATGGCCATGTTCTAACATCCACCCCTCTCTCCATGCAAACACATGGCTTACTAGGAAATAAGGATCTTGGGGCAGGGATGGAGAGTGCTTAAATCCCTGCTTTCTGATCTGACTTGTTGGGAGACTGGTGCAGGGCGGCAGGGGGAGGGCACAGGCTGGATGGAGTGTACTATCAGGTACCCTCCGGCAGCCCACCAGGAGATGCTGATCAGGGTCAACACAAGAAAAGCTGCTGTAGAACTACAAGAATAAATTAAGTTCTGGCAGAATGGCTCTAAAATGGGGAATTAAAAAAATTAATAATAAAATTAAATGGGGAATTAGGGCATAAGCAGGAATCAGCCACAAAAAGCCCAAAGAAATAAAGATCTGTTTTTATGGTAGCTGACAGAGGGAGTTATAACTTCAGAGAACCTAAGTCCAGCTTCCTCAAATCTAAAAACCAGTGTTCAGGAACAGACAGGTGATGCCTTCTCAATATCCCTTGACACATTTCTATAGCTTTGACTGCCTGTGTTATTGATGGACAGTCCTTTTCACGAGGCAAAGGGCTCCTGCTTCAAGTACCCGTGTCTCTTTGCCCTTGGACTTCCTCTGCCTGTAGGAGCATGATCCGCCCACTCCCAGGGTAAGTCAGAGTGGTGGCTAGTTCATTCCTCCAGAGCCAGCCCCGCACTCATGAGCAGCAGAAGATGGTGGATAAATGCCTCTGCTTCCCTTGCTGTGACTACAGTCTCCCATGGCCTCCCTGACAGGATGGGGCCCTGGGCTCCCACAGAGTAACCACACCTGAAAGCACTCTGCAATTTCCTCCTGTCTCTATCTTACATACCTACTCCCTCTCGGGGCCTCCTGGGACCACTTGAAAAATAAACCATCTGCCCCCAAATCCTTGTCTTAGGATCTGATTTAGAGAAAACTCAAACTAAGACATCTTCTTTTAGGTAAGAATTTCCTCAAGTACAAACTAACCAATGACATTTGTGCACAGGAAAGAAGAGTTTTGAAGGGGAAAAAAACACTAATTTCAGAGGGCGGAGGATCCTCCCTTCACCCAGCTTCATCACTGGGGAAGTGATCTGAGATCGAGATAAAGTAGATGGAAATGCTTCTGGGCAGGGGCACCCTTCACGGAACCAGAAAGGATTAAGGGTAGGAAGGAGGAAACTTTTTGCTTCTCAATTTCATCTTCTCTGTCAGAGAAGCATGATCTAGAATCTTCCAACTGAGGCAGGAAGAGAATGGCAACGGAAAATCCATCCATGAGAGGTTCCTTGTCACTCTGGACAGGTAGCATATAGGACCTGTGTTAGTCGGCTCAGGCTACCGTAACAAAATACCACAGGCTGGGCAGCTGAAGCAACAGAGATTTATTTTTTCACAGTTCTGAAGGCTAAGATTTCAAGATCAAGGTGCCATCAGGTTGGGCATCGGTAGCCTCTCTCCTTGGCTTGTAGATGGCCCTCTTCTTGACGCATTCTCACATCTTTCTTCTATGTGCGTGGTATCCCTTTATGCATCCCAATTTCTTCTTCTTAAAAGGACACCAGTAGGATGAGATTAGAACCCACAACAATGGCCTCATTTTAACTTAATCACCTCTTTAAAGGCCCTGTCTCCACATACACCAGATACAGTCACATTCCAAGGTACTAAGTGGTTAGGACTTCAACATATACATTTGGGGAGACACAATTCAGCCCATGACAGGGCCCCAGAGCTGGGCTTACACTGCACAGAAAACCTTTCCAAATTTTCTAAATTGTGTATTAAACAATCCGGCTTTACCAGATGGCAGATACAATTGAATTCCATCTCTAAAGAATCAAATATGTATTAAGTAACTAGAGAATAGCCTTTAGTTGTGGTAGGTGCCACAGAACCTATGAAAGCTATACATGAGACAATTCCTACAGTCAGGTGAAGAGACAGGTCATCTGTGAGGAATGATATTAATAATGCAAAATAAACAAAACTGCATAAAGACTAGGCGGAAAAGGAAATGGCAACCCACTCCAGTATTCTTGCCTAGAGAATCCCGTGGGCAGAAGAGCCTGGTGGGCTCCTGTCTATGGGGTCACACAGAGTCAGACATGACTGAAGTGACTTAGCAGCAGCAGCAGCATAAAGACTAGGGCTAAATTGCATGGTGCAGATCTTATGAAAAAGCTGAAGAAGTCAGGTAAAAACTTGTGGAGGGAGGGAGTCTTTGGAGTACCAGAACAATTCAGAATAGTAGTAGGCAAGAAGGATAAAAAACCCTACACTTGGGGAACATTAAGAAGACCAGTCTAACTAGCCCAGAAGATTTACATGGGCAGGTGAGAGTCAGGTTTTAGAGTCAGGGGTAGCTCAGATGGTACAGAAGCTGCCTGAAATGCAGGAGACCTGAGTTTGATCCCTGGCTCAGCAAGATCTTGACCCAGATCTTGATCCGAGACCCTGGAGAAGGGCATGGCTACCCCCTGCAGTATTCTGGCCTGGGAAATCCCATGGACAGAGGATTCTGGTGGGCTATAGTCCGTGGGATGCAAAGAGTCAGACACAACTGAGTGACTAACGCATCACTAAGCCTAGAGGGCCTGGAGTATCAGGTAAAGGAATGAATGAAATAAAAAGAGACAGGTGAACTTGAGGATGGATGAGTATAAAAACGAAGTCTGTAAAACACAAAATTTCATGACGCCAGGTATTGTCTGGGAAGTAAACCTTGGAGCAATCTCATATCATTCCAAGAAAGCATCATTCAATGCTACTGCAAATAAAAGACTCACAAAATTATGGGCATCTCTAAGAAGAGTATTACAAACAAATCTGGGCATTACTAAAACAAAACTTTTAATCTGAAGTTAAGCTATAGCGATTTTGAATCCACTGAGTATGGTAACCATACCTTTGAAAAACCATTATTATGCAATATTGAATGTCTGTGGGACAATCATCACCAAGCTCTGGGAATGTAGGGGAATGGAAATTAAAGGGAAATGTGTTACAAAAGGCAAAGATGAATAATTTGCAATCCTTGGCTTCAAAAGCTCAAAGTCCATGAATGAAAACAATAATAATAATAAATAACTTAAAATCATCAAAATGTATTGTGTTGTCACTGAGTGCCATCATCATGAAGATGGAAGCATTTCAGTAAATATTTGTTGAACAAATGAGTAAACTCTGTCAATGGAAGGTATCTGTGTGGTAAATTTTTAAAGATGAGTAGGCCTTCGACAGAGGGAATGAGGGTCATTTCAAGCAGAGGAAATAACATATAACTAGAAAAGACAGAGTGTATGAACAATCTAGGAATCATCACTCGGCTGCACAGTGGAACTACCTAGGAAATTTTTTTCTAAGTGTCACCTAAGTCACACCCCCAGAAGTTGGGACTGAATTGGTATGGGACAAGGCCTAGGTACTAGAATGTTTTAACTGGCCCATACTCTAAAATGAAGAGAAGCTTAAGAACCACTACTGGACCAGCCTTCCTTAACTCTGCCTTGTTGCTCTTATCCCCCAACAATACTTACTAAACCTTTCAGTAAGTCACAAAAATTGAGCATGACAAGTTTCAACAAATTCACTGGGGCTCTTTTTGTCCTGCATGTTGTCTATCCTCTCCTCAGTACAAATCAAATGACTCTAAATAAATCCCCTGATGATGACAGGTAGTCATAGAAATTGAACAAAAGAGATGATTGGGCATTTTCAGTCCAGTCCCATACCTGCCATGTGCCCAAGCTCTGTCAGAGAACCTTAGAGGGGAATATAGCCACAGCTTCCACCTTCCTTCTTTCACTTACAGCCCATGTCCTCTGCACCTGTAGTTCTGAGACTTGTAGCAAAGTTTTATAAATTGTATGGAGTTTACAAAATGATTCTCCTGGGAACCATAATAGCAAAGTTAATGTGTCATACAATTTTAGAAAAGGAGGAACAAGGTCAAAACTATGGTTTTTCCAGTAGTCATGTATGGATGTGAGAGTTGGACAATAAAGAAAGCGAAGTGCTGAAGAATTGATGCTTTTGAACTGTGGTGTTGGAGAAGACTCTTGAGAATCCCCTGCACGGGATTCAATCAAGTCAATCCTAAAGGAAATCAGTCCTGAATATTCATTGGAAGGACCAATGCTGAAGCTTAAGCTCCAATACTTTGGCCACCTGTCCGAAGAACTGACTCATTGGAAAAGACCCTGATTCTGGGAAAGATTGAAGGTGGGAGGAGAAGGGGATGACAGAGGATGAGATGGTTGGATGGCATCACGAACTAGATGGACATGAGTTGGAGTAAGCTCCAGGAGTTGGTGATGGACAGGGAAGCCCAGAGTGCTGCAGCCCATGGGGTCACAAAGAGTCAGACACAACTGAGTGACTGAACTGAACTGAGTACAGAAATTATAAGTGGCACTATCTACACGGAGATAGAATTCTGCTCCCAACACCAGTTCACCTTTGTGCCTTTTGTTGTTGTTTACTTGTTAAGCTGTGTTCGACTCTTTGTGACCCCATAGACTGTACCCTGCCAGGCTCCTCGGTCCATGGGTTCTCCCAGCAAGAATACTAGAGTGGGCTGCCATGCCCTCCTCCAGGGGATCTTGCTGACCCAGGGACTGAACCCGAGTCTCCTGCATTGCAGGTGGATTCTTTACCAGTGAGCCATCAGGGAGAAACAGCTTAAAGAGGGAGGATGGTTTACGCCTGGCGGGACCTATTTTGGCAGAACACACAAAATAGATTTCTTCCTAAGGGAGACTTAGACAAGTTTCTTTCTGTTTATGACATTTAGCTTTCATTCCTTTTTTAGGACATAGTATTTTCGTGTGTGTGTCACTATGACATTCCAACAAAGGACAAAGGGAAAGAAATATTATTCCATGTGACATTCAAAAACCTAACCTTTATCAGCTGTTTCTGAAGGTCATTCTCCCACAACTTGGAGTCAGCTGTGCAAGGCCAAAAGCCCTGGCATACTGAATGAGAACCAGCAACATCGGGGGCTGAGACTGCCTTCCAGCGCATTCACTGCAATTTCTTCCTTTCACTCCTTCGTTCCACTACTGAGTATCTACCCTGTAATGTGCATTATGCCAGGACACAGTAGAGCAATGTTTCCGGATCTGTCGGAAGATAATACCTCTTTGGGGAACTTCTCTGGCGGCACAGTGGATTCCCAGGAAGATTCCACATGCTGCGGAGCAACTAAGCCGGTGTGCCATATACTACTGAGCCTAAATGCTGCACGCCTAGAGCTCATACTCTGCAACAAGAAAAGCCACTGCAATGAGAAACCCATGCACCAGAACAAAGAGCAGCCCCTGCTCGCCACAGCTAGAGAAAACCCAAGCATAGCAACAAAGGCCCGGCACAACCAAAAATAAATACATAATTTTTTTTTTAATCTCTTTGAACTCTTGTTTAAAAGACAGGCTTCCAGATTCCACTATAGTCTCCCTGAATCAGAATGTTTAGGAGGAAAGTAACCAGAATTTGTATTTTTAACAAGCATTCTAAGGCCTCAATGTTTTGTGAATCTAGCTGATGCAGGTCCTTTCTAGTTGGACTTCAAGATGAAGAGATGTTTTCTCTCTCAGCAATTTCTAGATCTCCATGTTCCATGAAATGCGAGACCCACCCACAAGTCCTTAAAAAGTCAGTAACAATGCATATTTAGCCATGTAAGTCACCAGCTTTCTTTCTTACACTATTTCCTTTTCTCCAAAACCAAATGGACAGAGTCCAACCACCTCATTAAATGTGAGTATCATTACAGGTTTTCCCAACGTAACCTTGTTTTTTTAACAAAATACAACTTTCAATAGCAATTACACAGGTGAGGTCAGCTGGAGTCCTACGGGGTGAGATGGAATTCTGAAAGGGTTCTGAAGTTCTTACTGCTGTTGCTGGTTTTGTTTAGCCGCTCAGTCAAGTCTGACTCTTTTGTGATCCTATGGGCTGTAGCCCACCAGGCCCCTCTGTCCATGGGATTTCCCAGGCAAGCATACTGGAGTGGGCTGCCATTTCCTTCTCCAGGGGACCTTCTGACCCAGGGATCACACCTGTGTCTCCTGTGGCTCTCGCTCTGGCAGGTGGGCTCTTCACCACTGAGCCACCAGGGAAGCCCTTTTGAAGTTCTTAAAAGATTGAAATCCTCTGTTCTAAACCTGAACTGTCCATAGCTTCAGGGAGGCCCCAGGGGAACTCCTGCTTGGCAGACCCACAGCCTATGATCCAGAGCCATGCTTGATGCATTTCCCAGCCACGCACACTGAGAAAGAAGGCAAATAATTTGTGTCAGTTGTCCTACGTGGCAACAAATTTTGACTTTACTCAGCAAGCTGCAGTCTCTTGAAGGCTACCTGCTGTGAGTAATGATCAAGTGCTGGCATCACACAGGCCACAAGGTGACCAGGGGATGTGCTGAGACAGACTAGAATGCATCTCCCGTGCCTGTGTTCCTCTTAGAAACTTGGGTCTCAGCAGCTGCAATGTTGTCATTTGTTTTCTTTTTTCCCCAAAGGCCATTTTGTCTTATCTGATGTTGAAACTCTGCCACACAGCTTTGAACACTGAAGCACAGGAACGAGAAATGTGTTTGTGTCTCTTCTATGCTTGACATTTCCACACTGATAAGGTGCAGCTAAACATTGACTTTTGGTTAAGTTCGGATTAAGCGTCTGGTCCAGGAGCATTGGCTGTGAACCATTATCTCTCTTCTCCCTTTGGCACTGAGCTCTCTTACAGAAACAGAAAGGACAAAAAGGAAGAACTGCTGCCTGAGGCGCTGTCATTAATTACCTGAAGATCCTTTCTACGCTGGGGGTAGAAACTGTCATTAACTTTTGAGATATGGGGGCAGTTTTGTTGAAGGTGGTATTGGTGAACATAAGGACATGTTAAAAATCGTATTTTATATTGTAGGTTATTCCAATACATCTACCACTGAAGATTGATCCACTGAAGAAAATGTCGCCCATTTACCAATATAAGTGCACAGACCAGATATCTGGCTGACTTTATCTACGTGCTCAGTGTTTATCACCACCATACTAAAATTAATAGGCGATGATCTCTGTGCTCAGTTTAGTCAACGCAGACTCAATCTGGTGGGAGAAGCTTCTCTTGACCATTCTACTTCGAACAGAAGAGTTAAGAGAATGTCAAACAGCCGAGAGATTCTCAGTGTATTTTCTCCCAGAGGAGAATCCCAGCTTTCCAAAGGAGACTGTGGCAGGATGATCCTTGATGGGTTTATGCAACATTCCCAGTCCTCTGAATAGTATTTCCTTGTTACTCTACCAACTTAATAAATAGTTAAATCCTGTCAGAATACCCTGCCCAAGTCAAATGCTCAGGCAAATCAACAGTTATTGGAAGCCATAAAGAGTCAAGGAATGGTCTCTGTTCCCAAGGAGTTGACAATTTATTTAGAAAGAAGATAATACAGAATCATTTACTAAAATAATGGTAGCAAAGCAGAAAATCATCAAGTTCACAGGAAACAACCCTCACTGTGGACGAGAATGGTGATTGGAGCTTTTATGAACAGATTAGCTCCGGGTCCTGGGAGAATTTTGCTAGATGAAGGACAAAGGCATTCTAGCTTTTCTGTAAACAGGATGTTTTTATTGCATCCCACCCCACAAGACTAAAATGTTTTATGTAAAGAAAGTGTTGTTTTAAGACCCAGGTGACCTGCTTGATTATTGGTTTTTAAGAAAAAAAAAGAAAACTAGACATTATTATCCTTGTTACTACTTTGATAAGGCATACATGAACCATATTATATTGCTTATATTTGTTTTTGACCTATGAAAGCTGCAATTTAACATGATTTAACCACACACACACATGTGTGTTCAATGTAAAACTTCTGACCTTTTTTTGAGCAAAATCCTCTAGCTGTGCTAATTTTTAGTTGTATTAACATTTAACAGGCAGTAATAAATTCTCAGTAAGGCCAAATCTATCAACACTATTAATATGTATGACTTTTTAGTCAGTTTTCAGTATCTGTATAATGACCCTGACTTGCCAAAAAGAATATTTGATGATTCAAGTTGTGAATAATGAAACAAAGATTTTGATTCATATTCAGATGGACAGTTGTATCGGCCCCTCACCCTTAGGTATCCACACCAGCAATCTACAACACCAGCAATCAGGAATGAACGAAATTGAAGGTCTTGAGTTATCTCTCCACTGAATTTGTCATCCATGTGACAAAAGTACAAACAAACAGATACAAGAGTTTCAGATAATGAACATAAGATAAAATAAAATAAATTAAAATAAAATAATAAAATAGGACACTGTCATGTACCTGGGCCTCAGAGGGAAGGGAAGCCCAAGGAAGTCTGGCAATGAGGTGCACATCACAGAAAGGACACACAGCAAATTTCTCCTGGTCTTCTCCACAACGAAGGGAAGCCCATTCTGAGCTTCACATAGGGTACAACTCCAAACTAGGCAAACCAAGGAAAAAGACTCCAGAGATTCCTAACACATATGATTCAGCCATCTGGGTAAGTGTCGACCCTAAAAATATCCAGTCTATTCCAGAAACCATGTTAGTACTAGTTCATAATCCACCTTGGGCTCCAAATCTATGTTAGATCAGAGTTGCCCACCCTGGGGTAGGTTGACCCATTTGGGGAGACTAGCATATTCTCATTGGAATATATTTTTCCGGATTTGATAGAGTATTCACTTCACTGATAATCTAAAGTAAGAATGGTCTAAATCATCTGGGTAACCACACATAAACTGGAATTCCAGTTGAAATAGCATTCCAGTTGGAATTCCAGTTGAGCTATTTCAAATCCTGAAAGATGATGCTGTGAAAGTGTTGCACTCAACATGCCAGCAAATCTGGAAAACTCAGCAGTGGCCACAGGACTGGAGAAGGTCCGTTTTCATTCCAATCCAAAGAAAGGCAATGCCAAAGAATGTTCAAACTACCACACAGCTGCACTCATCTCACATGTCAGCAAAGTAATGCTCAGAATTCTCCAAGCCAGGCTTCGACGGTATGTGAACCGTGAACTTCCAGATGTTCAAGATGGATTTAGAAAAGGCAGAGGAACCAGAGATCAAACTGCCAACATCTGTTGGATCATCAAAAAGCAAGAGAGTTCCAAAGAAACATCTACTTCTGCTTTATTGACTATGCCAACACTTTTGACTGTGTGGATCACAACAAACTGTGCAAAATTCTTAAAAAGATGGGAATACCAGACCACCTCACCTGCCTCCTGAGAAATCTGTATGCAGGTCAGGAAGCAACAGTTAGAACTGGAAATGGAACAACAGACTGATTCCAAATCAGGAAAGGAGTACGTCAAGGCTGTATATTGTCACCCTGCTTATTTAACTTATATGCAGAGTACATCATGTGAAATGCCAGGCTGGATGAAGCACAAAGTGGAATCAAGATTGCCGGGAAAAATATCAATAACCTCAGATACGCAGATGACACCACCCTTATGGCAGAAAGCGAAGAAGAACTAAAGAGCCTCTTGATGAAAGTGAAAGAGGAGAGTGGAAAAAGTTGGCTTAAAGCTCAACATTCAGAAAACTAAGATCATGGCATCCGGTCCCATCACTTCATGGCAAATAGATGGGGAAACAATGGAAATGGTGAGAGTCTTTATTTTCTTGGGCTCCAAAATCACTGCAGATGGTGACTGCAGCCATGAAATTAAAAGACGTTTGCTCCTTGGAAGAAAAGCTATGACCAACCTAGACAGCATATTAAAAAGCAGAGACATTACTTTACCAACAAAGGTCCAACTAGCCAAAGCTATGGTTTTTCCAGTAGTCGTGTATGGATGTGAGAGTTGGACTATAAAGAAAGCTGAGCACTGAAGAATGGACGCTTTTGAACTGTGGTGTTGAGAAGACTCTTGAGAGTCCCTTGGACTGCAAGGAGATCCAACCAGTCCATCCTAAAGGAAATCAGTCCTGAATATTCACTGGAAGGACTGAAGCTGAAGATGCTGAAGCTGAAATTCCAGTATTTTGGCCACCTGATGCAGAGACTCATTGTAAAAGACCCTGATACTGGGAAAGATTGAAGGCAGGAGGAGAAGGGGACGACAGTGGATGAGATGGTTGGATGGCATCACTGACGTGATGGACATGAGTTTGAGTAGGCTCTGGGAGTTGGTGATGGACAGGAAAGCCTGGCATGCTCCAGTCCATAGGGTCACAAGGAGTTGGACAAGACTGATCAACTGAATTGAACTGAACCACACGTAACAAAATGCCTCCTCACAAGCCCAGTCTGTCTTTGTGTGTGCAATCAGATTTGTGCCAGGTAGTCCTACTTTAATTGTCTTCAGCTAATTAACAATGTACAGAGATAGACTTCAGAGGTAAAAGAGGCTTTTGCATCAACTGTGGGCCAGATGACTTCAGAGTGTGCTGGAGGAACAAAGGTGTTTCAGTGATTCAGAAAAAAAGAGTAGTGAGAGAATTGCATCATCTCGTAACACCCGGTGGGAAAGGCAGACCAAGCCCAAAAGAAAAGAGCCACAGTCACTAATACTTTGTATAACATTAAACTATGTAGCCTAACTTAAAGTTTTTTGGCTTTGCAGAGGAGAGAGTATGCAATTTTTACATTTGTTTTTATAAGAAATACAAACTATAAGAACTGAAAGTTCTAGAAGTTTATGTCTAGTTTTAGTTTGTATATATTTAAAGCGCATTTGAAACTAAAGGACTTAAATCAACAAGATGTAATACAGGAATTTTTAAGGGGGTGCATGAAATATGAACAGTTTTAAATGTATGAAAAGATGATTATTATCACTCATGAGATATGAAAATTAAAACCATAATGAGTTACCCTTTACCACCTTTTATAAAATTGCAAACCTTTTCACTTACATATTTATTACCTGCTCTGCTTATTATTGCTCCAGAGCATTTTCACTATCTAACATACATTTATTTTGTTTATTTATTATTTCATTGTCTATCTTTTCCTCCAGTGCACCCCCAGAATGGTTCATGCAGTCTTATTCACTGTAGTATCTGTAGATAGGCAACAAAAGATGCCTAGAATGGTACATGCATGCTCAGTAACTTTAGTCATGTCCCACTCTTTGTGACCCTAAGGACTGTAGCCCACCAGACTCCTCCGTCCATGGGATTCTCCAGGCAAGAATGCTGGAGTGGGTTGCCACGCCCTTCTCCAGGGGATCTTCCTGACCTAGGTGTCAAACCCACATCTCCTGCATTGCAGGTGGGTCTTTTACTACTGAGCCACCAAGAAGCCCACCTAGAACGGTACATGGCAAATAACGGACACTGCATTATTTGCTGAATGAATGAAGACCTATGATCTAGCAATTTCCCTTCGAGGCACAAACCCTAGAGAAAGTCTCTCACTTGTGTACAAAGAAACAGGAGCAAAGCAGTACTGCTCGCCCCATTAGAAAACTGGAAAAATCCGAACTGTCCTCAGTTAAGGAATGAAGCACACTGTGGTATGATCATATGAGGGAATTTAGCCATTAACATGAATTACATTGATTTCCATGGATAAAAATCAAAAGCATTGCTGGGAAAAACAAAAACAAAAAACTGCAGACATGCAGTAATATACAAATGCCCAGTTAGAAAGTTCACATCAGAGCACAGAGAGCCTCAGGACAGAGAGGGGATGAAAGAAATAAGCTTTGATTATATTGTAATTTTTGCTTTAAATTTTTTTATCTGAACAAAAAATGGCAAATACTAATATATGTTAAATGTGAATAATAGGTAATATAGTTGCCCCTGGAGAAGGAAATGGCAATCCACTCCAGTGTTCTTGCCCAGAGAATCCCTTGAACAGGGGAACCTGGTGGGCTTCAGTCCATGGGATCACAAGAGAGTTGGACCTGACTTAGTGACTAGATAACAACAACAATACACAGGCGCGTGTTATATTTTTCTCTGTGTTTTTCTAATGTATAAATGTTTTCTAATTTTGAAAAAATGTTTTAATACAAGTGAAAGTTACCATTAGTTTCTTTTCCTACGTTCATAAGTAATTATAGCCCCCTCTATGATAATGATGACAAGGATGATGGTTCTTATCCCTCTTCCTCTTCTCTTGTTTAACTCCTTTTTAACAGCGACTATTTCATTTCTCTTTACATAATGCTTCTTTTCAAAAACCATTTGATATGGCTTACAACAAAAGATATGAATAACAATCTAGCAAGGTTTTAAATAGTGATATGTAAATAGGCTATCTATTAAAGCAAACATTGCTGCCATCATTGAACTTCAAATTTTGCTTCAAGCTCTTTGGAAGCTGAATGGCAAGCAAGTACACCAAGTTATTACTTAAGTGTCATTGTTCACTGGGCTTTCCCAGTGGTTCAGTGGTAAAGAATCTGCCTGCCAATGCAAGAGACACAGGAGATGCAGGTTCCATCCCTGCACCAGGAAGATCCCCTGGAGAGAGGAACCGCAACCCATTCCAATATTCTTGCCTGGGAAATCCCATGGACAGAGGAAACTGGCAGGCTACAGTCCACGCAGTTGCAAAGAGTCAGACATGACAGCAACTGAGCACACAGTGTTTGCTGGAGCACCCTGGGGAAGGCAAAGCTTTTCCTGGTACTAAGTTCTCAAAAAAAAAACCTCTCATCTATGACTTTATATAGGGGACCCTAAGTGTTCTCAAGGGCATTTTCACTAAAATCAAAAGTTGATTGCATATGCCTTTTCTTGTAACAAATTTCTTAAAAAGCTGAGGACATAATGTATTGGTGTGGTTCATGGAATGGTATTCATTCCTTAGAAGCTAAAGTAACATATGCCTTCAGTCATCTAACTAAATCCAAAGATAAAATATGCAAGTGGGTAGGCAGGGAGCATGTCTCTTAGATAACTGTTCCTAAATATAATTTCCCTTAGACAAGCTATTGATAGATGGAAACCAAACATCCATCAATTGAAGATTATAGTCACAGACTTGGACCCGTTAACTGTTATTGAGCAAGCATGGGAAGCTTTATTAAGTATCACTTGCCTCTTTTTAAAAATAACTTTCAAAAGAAAAGTATAAAATAAAGCACTGATTCATCACAGGCTTCAACTGAGAGCTACTTTTTCTTTTCAGTTTGTCTGTAAGTCTAAAAGAAATGCTATTTTGAGTTCTAAGTCCAGATTTGGCAGACAAGGGTGATGCAGGCCAGGGGATCCTGTGGTTTACTGGTAGCATTTTTCTATATCTTTTCTAATGCCTGTAGTGTAGAGATATATTGCAGGGGTTTAGGTATGGGTCAGTCCCAAGAAAAGACTGTAATTGAAGACCCATTTATCCGTTGACTATTTCTGCTACTATCAGCAAAAAAAGGGAAGACAACTAATATCCAACAACATTGAACTTGAGGTAGAAAATCAGCTAGCGCTATAGAGAGCTGTAGTAATAATAACCACTCCTTCCATTTGCATCACCCTTTTATTCATGGTCTAATCCAATCCTCACAACAACACTATCAGATGGTTAATGTTAACAGTAAAGAAAACTAACAATAATGACACTGAAGTTAACAGCAACTTGTGCAAACTGATCCGAATCACACAGCTGGTAAACAGCACACTTGGGACTTGAACTCATTAAGTCCTGACTGCAAATCCAGGCTCCTTGCAGTAGCCATGACTTGGTAAGAGAACCAAGGTGCAAGACTGCTTCCGCTTCTTTCCCAAGGACAAGGCTTTGCAGTCTTTGTTCCATCTGTCACGTAACTGGGAGGATCATGACGGAAGTCTCTCTATAGAGCTTTCCTACACTAGCCCTCGCTGACAGAATAATCAAGTTTCCACAGGATCACATTATCTCTGAGAGATGGAAACCACCTCCAGAGAGGGAGTTTCCACTGGGAAGATTTTTCAGGGTTAGCTGAATTGGAATTAATGAAATCAGAAATGTGAGCAGACACCCATCTAAAAGATGACAGGCAATCACATCCTGAGTGATATGTGAAAGAGATGATCTCCTTTCAGAAATGAAATTCATAGTTTTAATGGGCTCACTAGCAGATTCAAAAAGACTGTCTTCATACAGAAGTTATGTTTTCCTTTTGAGCTTGTTTCTCCTACATTTGGAGCTCAGTGTTGTGAGGTAAAATTAATTTCTTTGAACACAGAATTTAGCTTAAAGCTTGTTTAATAAAAAAGGGTATTCTAAAAATAACAGGGCTTTGCAGACGTGAGTTGACTATATTTTCAACCTCTCTAGTCTAAAGCTACTCTCGACAGGCAGAAGGAGCCAGGCAGATGGCTGCCCTTGCTAAAGTGACGTGGGAAGGTCCCAGAGCTCAGTGCACAGTGTAAGCAAGACATTCTTCTCCACGAGTGTCAGGATCACCTGCCTTCAAATACCAGAGCAGTGCAGCTAGGGGACTGTGGGAGCCTGAGGCCCAGAAGTATATTAAGTAGCTTGCCTAATTTTAAACCAGCATTGACCTCCATTTATCCAAATGCATAAGTCATACTATTTTGTGCTCCCTCTCCCAAAATTCACTTTGTTTTCTTTCTTTCATTCAAACTGACTATTAGGCATCCTAATTTGATACAGACCAGATTTCAACAGTATCTAAACCTCTCCTGGGTAAACAAGTGTCTGTTTTAAATCAGTCATCATAAATATGACTCCTTGAGGTAATAGTGTTCTAAAAAAAAGAATGCCCTGCTCTTAGAACAATACATGTTTCCATAGAAATTAGAGCAATTACTCAACTACAATCAGTTATATGGCATCTTCAGTTATAAAAAAGGAAGGAGATTGAATCACTGAAGTAAGAGTCAGGTATCAAACAGTCGAGTTAGTGTGGGTTTATGCAGAAGTGTCCATGCTTGCTGAGGATGACATGACTGGTGGGGAGTGAAAAAGTCAGACACAACAGGAGGAAGAATTCTCTGCTGGAAGAGCACACTTCTCTGTCCGCATCTCATAGCCTGAGGCTAATATCAGGAGGACTCATAAAAGAAAAACCATCTTTCTCAGCGATGATTTATATCTTCCAGAGCAGGAGAACCAGTGCTGAGATCAATGAAACAACTTGCCTGAACAACCACAACAGACATCTAATTTAGTGCTAACAGTGTTGGTTAGTGACAGCCAGAAGCCTGTTATTTGTCAAATTTAAGGGGGAGCATCATTTTAATTAATACCTTCTTTCTTCTCTAGGGCCTGCTAAAAGTCCTTTAGTGCAGGATTAGATAGTAAAATCAAGGAGTTGCAGGGAAGGGTCAATTCCTACATAGCAAAGAATCACAGTAAGTGTTCAAGGAAGATGATCAGTGTTATTATCTGACAGCTCCACCAAGAAGGGAAACCTGTGGCATCACAAATTTACCAATATAGAGGAAGTTGCCTAACTCTTCCTGGACTTTACCACTTTTCTCCCTCGGATAAGCAATAGAATAGTCACAGGATAGGTTCGGGGTCTTAGAGTTCAAAGATGTCACAAAGTACAACCACCCCCTCAAGACAGCAATCCTATCAGATGTAGTCATTCATTCAAGAAATACTTTTAATGCACCATACCAGACTCTATACTGGCATGCTGAATAAGATAGGCCAGAACCCCATCTCATGAAGGTAACAGTTTAGTGGGTGAGACTATGTACAAGTAAACTCACGAATAATTACAGATTTTTGAGACTGTTTATGAAGGAAACTAATAGTTGCTGGGATAGAGAACAACACAGGGTAGAAGGAAATCCAACCAACCACAAATAGGAGGTCAGGCAAGTCCTCTCTGGAAAGATGACAGTTAAGCTGACTCCTGAAAAAGAAGAAATCTTCTATGCAAGGAGATGAAGAAACACTATTCTAGTCAGAGGAAACAGACAGTGAAAAGACTCTGTAAGGGTAAATATCTGGACTGAAGTGAGGAGAGGAAAGAAGATAAAGTTAAAGACACAGGCAGAGGTCAGATAATGCATCCCTGTTGACCATGATAAGGAGTTTGGATTTTATCTGAAGAGTAATAGGAAGACTTTCAGCAGAGCGGTGATAGGATGCAATTTACCATGAAAAGGGTACTCTATCATATACCACCTCCTATGGCATAGGAATGTCCCTGGATAAACTGGCAAGCTCAGCTCCAGTTGCTTTAGAATCTTTAGACTCCTCATGGCCCATGTGATCACCACTTTTTCTAAAAAGAAAAAATATGTGCCTAACAACTCATCCTGTAATAACAGTAGACACAGTAGTAGTAGTAGTAGCAGCAGTAGGTAATATCTGTTAAGTGTTTTCTATATGAAAAGCACGATTTAAAGATATTTTACATGTATTAGTTTGTCTAATCCTCACAGCAATCCAATGAAGTAGGTTTGATCTTTATCCTTATTTTACAAACGAGGAAACTTAAGTAACTTGTGAAACAAGTAAACACTTTCTATTTCAATGCTTTCTGTTCTTATCTTTATTAATTCCTTCCTCCTACTTTCTTTAGATTTAATTTGATCTTTTTTCTCTAGATTCCTGAGATTACAAAATAGATTGTCAACCTTTCTACTTTCATACCATATCCATTAATTTTCCTCCAAGCACTGTTGTAGATGCATCTATAAGTCTTGGTAGGTTTATGCTGCTGTTATAATTCAGTTCAAAATGTTTTCTAATATTAATTTAAATTTCTTCTTTGATCCAAGATGTATCAAGAAGTGTTCTACCAGGATATCAAAATAGCAGAGTAGGCAGACACTGGGTTAACCAACTCTCATGAATATATCAAAACTACAACTATATATAGAGAGACTCTTGCTAAAATTGACCTGGGGACTAGCAGAACATTTCTACATACAAGGCTGAATGTAAAGATTCACATTCAGTCTGGTAGTAAGGGAGGAGAGGCAATGTGTGTCGGCACCCACACCCCTGGCAGGGAACACAGAAGAGGAGGGGAATATCACAGATTAGAGGAGCCTCCCGGAGAGGGAGGGATTTAAGCGACATATTAGGTATTCCGGTCCTGGGGTCCATATCTGGAAGATGAGTCCCCTTAGCGAGCTGGAAAACCTGTGGGGCTTACTGGAGGGCTACAAGTAACCGAGACTCTGCTCTTGAAGAGAGCGCACACACTTGCTTCCTCCCAGTAACAGCATGGAGGCAGCAGACTGAAGACTGCCCTGGACTCTGGCTTGTGTGCTGGGGCCACCCCCGTGCACTCCCCAGGCCACGCTGAGCCACTGCTCCAGGCCCTGTGCTCTGATGCTGCTCTCCGCTAAGGGAGACACCAACATTGGGCCCATAAGAGTGCACACACGTGGAGGAAACAGAGCCCTGCTTCTGACCAGAGTGGAGGCTGCCATTTCCAGCTTGTACAGCCTGCACACACTCCAGAGGGCAGAGGCCATCATCGCAGGAGCACGCATGCTTACACACACTTGGGAGCCGCGACGGCCAGGTCTGTGGCATAGCACCAACCCCTCCAGCTGCAAGCCAGCCTCTAAGCAAGGCACACACTCTGGGGGAAAAGTGAAACTGGCGCAGAAGTGTAGTCCCAGGCCTCAGGCCCCGGCCACATCCCAAACCAACGCAGAGACCTGTGAGAGATCCAACCCCCGAGGGCTCCTATTCCAGCTCCTCAGGGCTTACCCCTTGCCCTCAGTAGGGTCTGTTGTTGCTGTTGTTCGGTGGCTAAGTCGTGTCCCACTCTTTGCAACCCCACGGACTACACTACGCCAGGCTTCCCTGTCCTTCTCTATCTCCAGGAGTTTGCTCAAATTCATGTATTTGAGTCAGTGATGCTATCTAACCATCTCATATACTCTGTTGCCCACTTCTCCTTTTGTCTTCAATCTCTCCCAGTGTCAGGGTCTTTTCCAGTGAGTCAGTTCTTCCCATCACATGGCCAAAGTATTGGAGCTTCAGCAACAGTCTTTCCCAATAAATCCAATGAATATTCAGGACTGATTTCCTTCAGGATGGACTGGTTTAATCTCCTTGCTGTTCAAGGGACCCTCAAGAGTCTTCTCCAGCACCACAGTTCGAAAGCATCAGGGTACAGATGGCCATTAAGCACAGGAGAAACCCTGGCTTGCAACTGACTCTGGCTCTAGCTCCTCCAGTTCTAACTCTAACTCCACCAAGATGGTGCTGTGAGCACACCTCAGAGGAAGATGCAGATCATGCTCACTTCTGATGCAGGTCTCCCATCACAGCCACTGGACACATGCAGACTACACAGGGATGCTCCCACAAAAGGACACGACCACAAGGCAAAGGAAGGTAACTGTTCCACTTAATTTTACAGAGACAGAGAAAGTAAAACAAAATAAGAAGACAGAGGAATATGATTCAAATTAAAGAACAAGAAAAAAATATCTGAGGAAGAAAATCTAATGAAACAGAGATAAATCATCTACCCGATAAAAATTCAAAGCAATAGTAATAAGGATGCTAATTGAACAGGGAATAGAACAGTTGAACACAGTGATAATTCTAATCAGTCACGTCAGTCGCTCATTCGTGTCCAACTCTTTGCGACCCCATGAACCGCAGCACGCCAGGCCTCCCTGTCCATCACCAACTCCCGGAGTTTACTCAAACTCATTCCCATCGAGTCGGTGATGTCATCAAGCCATCTCATCCTCTGTTGTCCCCTTCTCCTCCTGCCCCCAATCCCTCCCAGCATCAGGGTCTTTTCCAGTAAGTCAACTCTTCGCATGAGGTGGCCAAAGTATTCGAGTTTCAGCTTCAGCATCAGTCCTTCCAAAGAACACCCAGGACTGATCTCCTTTAGGATGGACTGATTGGATCTCCTTGCAGTCCAAGGGACTCTCAAGAGTCTTCTCAACACCACAGTTCAAAAGCATCAATTCTTTGGTGCTCAGCTTTCTTCACAGTCCAACTCTCACATCCATACATGACCACTGGAAAAACGATAGCCTTGACTAGACGGGCCTTTGTTGGCAAAGTAATGTCTCTGCTTTTTAATATGCTGTCTAGGTTGGTCATAACTTTCCTTCCAAGGAGCAAGCGTCTTTTAATTTCATGGCTGCAATCACCATCTGCAGTGATTTTGGAGCCCAAAAAATAAAGTCTGACACTGTTTCCACTGTCTCCCCATCTATTTCCCATGAAGTGATGGGACCAGATGCCATGATCTTAGTTTTCTGAATGTTGAGCTTTAAGCCAACTTTTTCACTCTCCTCTTTCACTTTCATCAACAGGCTCTTTAGTTCTTCCTCAGTTTCTGCCATAAGGGTGGTGTCATCTGCATGTCTGAGGTTACTGATATTTCTCTTGGCAGTCTTGATTCCAGCTTGTGCTTCCTCCAGCCCAGCGTTTCTCATGATGTATTCTGCATATAAGTTAAATAAGCAGGGTGACAATATACAGCCTTGACGTACTCCTTTTCCTATTTGGAACCAGTCTGTTGTTCCAGGTCCAGTTTTAACTGTTGCTTCCTGACCTGCATACAGGTTTCTCAAGAGGCAGGTCAGGTGGTCTGGTATTCCCATATCTTTCAGAATTTTCCACAGTTTATTGTGATCCACACAGTCAAAGGCTTTGGCATAGTCAATAAAGCAGAATTCTAATAAAGAACTATAAATTAAAAGAAAACTGGCCAGAACTAAAGAATATAGTAGTTAAGATGAAAATACACTAGAGGAAATTAAAAGCAGATAGGTGATACAGAAACAGTCTGGAAGATAGAATAATGGGAATCGCCCAATCAGAGCAGCAAAAAGAAAAACAATTTTCTTGAAATGAGAATAGCATATGGGACCTCTGAGACAATATCAAGCATAACAACATACACATTATTGCAGTCCCAGAAGAAGAGTGAATAGGGTTGAAAATGTATTTGATGAAATTATGGCTGAAAATTTCCCAAACATAACAAAGGACACATCAAGGTACAGGAATTACAGAGCCCCAAACAAGACGAACCCAAAGAGACCCACACAAAGAAATATCATAATTAAAATGACAAAAGTTACAGAGAAAATTCTAAAGGCAACAAGAGAAAAAAAAGAGTAGCATGCAAGGGAACCCCAAAAGGCTTTCGGCAGATATTTCAGGAGAAACTGTGGGCAAGATGGGAGAGGCATGATGTATTTAAAGTGCTGAGAGGAAAAGCCTATAACCTAGGATACACTACCTAGCAAGGTTATCATTCAGAATTGAAGGAGCAATAAAGAGCTTCTCAAACAAGCAAAACTTAAAACACTTCATCAATACTAAAACCACCTTCAAAGAAGTGTTAAAAGGTTGTCTTTCAGTGAAAAAGAAAAGGCCAGAAGAAGAAATCAGAAATTATTTCAGGAACGGAATAATCCCACTGGTAAAGGCAAATATATAGTGAAGGCTATGCATCGACCACTTAAGTAAGTTAGTAGGAAGACTAAAAGACAAAAATAATAAAATCAACTATAACTACAGCAAACACTTAAGGGATAGACAAAAAAAGGTGTAAAATATGACATCAAAAACACAAAACATGGGGGGGAGCAAAAAACAGTTTTAGAATCCACTTGAACTTAAGTGACTGGCAGTTGACTGACAATATATGCCTTTTAGCTGGAGTGCTTAGTCTGGTTACATTTAATATAATTACTGATATACTAGGTTTAGGTTATCTTTTGATATTTATCCCATCTGCTTCTTGTCCTTTATTCTGCCTTCTTTTGGACTAATCAAGTATGCTTTTGTTGTTTTTGTTTAGTCACTTACTCATATTTAGCTCCTCTGTTGGCTTTGTGTATTATTCATTTGGTAGCAGACATAGAAACGGCAATATTTCTTTTTTTCCTTCATCACAGCTCATGACTACGACAGGGCAAAGCAGAGCACAGTTCCCTATCTCTAGTGCACTTCAGTACTAGTGTTTATGTCTTCCAAAATATCATGTGGTGTTTTCATCAACATATAGCAATTAAGTGTATAATTTTTTTTCTGACTTTTGTTTTTCCAGATAATTGCATTAATCATAGATTCCCATAAGTTTTTAAGAAAATCCTTTCTGTCTTCTTCATGCAAGATATTATAGACATTTGCTTCATCAAGTCTTCTTGCTTACATTAAGGTGTTGCATTTTTTTTCTGACACAAATACCATGTTTCCATCATGATTTACTGCAAAAAGGAAACCATTGAATAGAAGGAACATACCTCAACATAATAAAAGCTATATATGACAAACCCACAGCAAACATTATCCTCAATGGTGAAAAATTGAAAGCACTTCCCCTAAAATCAGGAACAAGACAGGGGTGCCCACTCTCACAGCTACTATTCAACATAGTTTTGGAAGTGTTGGCCACAGCAATCAGAGCAGAAAAAGAAATAAAAGGAATACAGATAGGAAAAAAACAAGTAAAACTCTCACTGTTTGCAGATGACATGATCCTCTACATAGAAAACCCTAAAGACTGTATCAGAAAATTACTAGAGTTAATCAATGAATATAGTAAAGTTGCAGGATATAAAATTAACACACATAAATCCCTTGCATTCCTATATACTAACAATGAGAAAACAGAAAGAGAAATTAAGGAAACAATACCATTCACCATTGCAATAAAAAGAATAAAATACTTAGGAGTATATCTACCTAAAGAAACAAAAGACCTATACATAGAAAACTATAAAACACTGATGAAAGAAATCAAAGAGGACACAAATAGATGGAGAAATATACTGTGTTCACGGATTGGAAGAATCAATATTGTGAAAATGAGTATACTAACCAAAGCAATCTACAGATTCAATGCAATCCCTATCAAGCTACCAACGGTATTCTTCACAGAACTAGAACAAATAATTTCACAATTTGTATGGAAATACAAAAAACCTCGAATAGCCAAAGTAATCTTGAGAAAGAAGAATGGAACTGGAGGAATCAACCTGCCTGACTTCAGACTCTACTACAAAGCCACAGTCATCAAGACAGTATGGTACTGGCACAAAGACAGAAATATAGATCAATGGAACAGAATAGAAAGCCCAGAGATAAATCCATGAACCTATGGACATCTTATCTTTGACAAAGGAGGCAAGGATATACAATGGAAAAAAGACAACCTCTTTAACAAGTGGTGCTGGGAAAACTGATCAACCACTTGTAAAAGAATGAAACTAGAACATTTTCTAACACCATACACAAAAATAAACTCAAAATGGATTAAAGATCTAAATGTAAGACCAGAAACTATAAAACTCCTAGAGGAGAACATAGGCAAAACACTCTCCAACATGAATCACAGCAGGATCCTCTATGACCCACCTCTCAGAATATTGGAAATAAAAGCAAAAATAAACAAATGGGACCTAATGAAACTTAAAAGCTTTTGCACAACAAAGGAAATTATAAGCAAGGTGAAAAGAAAGCCTTCAGAATGGGAGAAAATAATAGCAAATGAAGAAACAGACAAAGGATTAATCTCAAAAATATACAAGCAACTCCTGCAGCTCAATTCCAGAAAAATAAATGACCCAATCAAAAAATTGGCCAAAGATCTAAACAGACATTTCTCCAAAGAAGACATACAGATGGCTAACAAACACATGAAAAGATGCTCAACATCACTCATCATCAGAGAAATGCAAATCAAAACCACAATGAGGTACCATTACACGCCAGTCAGAACGGCTGCTATCCAAAAGTCTACAAGCAATAAATGCTGGAGAGGGTGTGGAGAAAAGGGAACCCTCTTACACTGTTGGTGGGAATGCAAACCAGTACAGCCACTATGGAGAACAGTGTGGAGATTCCTTAAAAAACTGGAAATAGAACTGCCATATGACCCAGCAATCCCACTCCTGAGCATACACACTGAGGAAACCAGATCTGAAAGAGACATATGTAGCCCAATGTTCATCACAGCACTGTTTATAATAGCCAGCACATGGAAGCAACCTAGATGCCCATCAGCAGACGAATGGATAAGGAAGCTGTGGTACATATACACTATGGAATATTACTCAGCCATTAAGAAGAATTCATTTGAATCAGTTCTAATGAGGTGGATGAAACTGGAGCCCATTATACAGAGTGAAGTAAGCCAGAAAGATAAAGACCAATACTGTATACTAATGCATATATATGGAATTTTAAAAAATGGTAATGATAACCCTATATGCAAAACAGAAAAAAAGACACAGATGTACAGAACAGACTTTGGGACTCTGTGGGAGAAGTTTCAGAGAAATTAGAGACAAAAATATAGGTCTGAAAGACATTTACTAGAGATATTAACTGAAAATGGAAGTAGAATGGAATATAAGAATGGAAGCAGGGGGTACTTCCCTGGTGATTCAGTAGCTAAGACGCCGCACTGCTAGTGCAGGGGGCCCGAGTTCAATCCCTGGTCAGGGAAATAGATTTCACATGTTGCAATGACGATCAAAGATTCCACATGCTGCAACTAAGACCCCATGCAGCCAAATAAATAAACATTTGTTTAATTACTCTATTATGTAAATGTGAAATCATTATGTACTACACCTGAAACAAACATAATTTGTATGTCAACACTATTTCAATTAAAAAAAACATACTTTTTTGAAAAAAAGAATGGGAGGAAATGAAGAAGAATCTAGAGAAGTTGTAACCCTCTCTTCTCATTCCACTGCCTCTCCAATTCATCAATTCTTCTTCCATAGACTTTGCTCCATATACTAGGCTCAGCCTACAAACAGCTGGTGAAATCACCATCGATTTTATGCAAGATATTAAATAGATAACTGGTCCTTGGAAAACTTTCTAGGTTTAGTTTGTAACTGGAATGTGCTTCTTTGGAGATTTGATCATGAAATGATAAAAATCTAATAATGAATCATGTGCATGCAAGCAACTGCTTTTTTTATAGGCCTTAATTAAATGTTTATCAATGCTAACAATTCTTTTTTCTTAATATTGCTATTGATTGAAGACTGGGAACGTCATGGGTTCCATAATAGCTTGCAGAGTATACATTGACACATCAAACTAAAGCAGTTATAACTTCAATTACTTAGGTAACCATCTGGGAAATGTCAGAAAGATCTTCAGATGTTTTAAGTATAGTTTGGTTCCCACTTGTATTTTCCTAGCAAATATCTAGATCCTTCATATTTTTTACATTAACAAGTCAGAGTGTCTCCAAAGTGTCTCCACATATCAATTTCATTCTTACGGTGTTCAAAGGGCCAGTTCTAAGGCATTCTCTTCAAACTGCTGAGAGACTGGCTTATTTTCAATCCAAGAATGCACAATGATAGGAGCTACATGGAACTGCCTTATCTAACATTCCTAATATATACCACAACTATTTAGCTAAAGTTTGTTGACTTGTCCCACTGACAAGTCAACACAACTCAAAGCCCAAGTTACCAAAACAGTACCAGGCATTTGATTACGAGCAGGACTCAACACTCCCAGGTGTAATGTGTGACCAGACCACTCTACCATATTTGATACGTTCATGATTAACCTCCTTTGCAGCTGCCAGTCTGGAAGAGGCCAGCAGGAGCCTGTGAAGGGTCTTAAGTGAACTCTCCGCCACACTCCCCACAAGTCTGCTCTTATTTAGATAGCCGTGCAGATGGACATATCACAGACTGTGCTCATGATATGAAAATGTGCCAAAAGGAGCAAGCAAATCTAACTTCAGTTTATAATCAAAGGTAGGACTGTGGATATGATCCAGGGCAGTGCAACGCTGAGCAGGCCGAGTGGAGAGACATTTAATGATTCATCTAACCAGGGGGTTTTCAGGAAGGAGCCACAAGCACTGGCCCCCGACACGCTTCCTTTTTGCGCCAGCACTGCAGGCACTGAGAGAGAAAGCAGGGAGCAGCTAGCGGACCAGTAAGACAGCAGGGCAACTGCAGCGTGGATCGGGCACCACCTGGGTCTGTTCCCCTGAGCCTAGAGAAATTGTTTCCTTGAACTACATAGACTCATCTGTTTAAATTATATCCGAGATAAGATACTGCATTCTTTTGGAGTCAAGTGCAGTTCCTTTCAACAAATCTTCATGTCAGGACTTTCTAAAGTTCTGTGCCAGAGCTTCAGTGCTAAAATTGGGAAATGGTCCCATGTATAAAGATGCTCCTTAATAAATTACCTCCTAATAAAAGTTATTTGCCCCCTTTTTGAGCAATTTACCATGAGTGGAAATACCAAGAAATGATTTGCGATCCCATCCCAACCATAATATTCAATAGCCTCTTCCAAACCACCCCAAATAAACATACAATCCTAAGTAAACAACTGGGTCGGTTATACAAATACTATAGGAAATTCCCCTGTTCCCCCTCCCTGACAGCCACCCCAAGCATGTTCTATATGAAAATTCTAGCACCATTATGTACTCTTTCTTTTCATTTTCTTTCCATTTCTGTATTTCTTAAAACTCCCTCATTCCAAATAGAAAACTGTAACTAGTTTCCTTCAAAATCTGGGAACAACAATATACTTAACAGGATGGGTCACCATGATTGGACTAATCCTCAGTCTTTCAAAGGTGAGGCTATAGTTCCTGTAGTAACATAGCATAGTCTGGATATGCTTCAGATGTTGTCTCCCAAGGGGTAGCCTGGCCAGGTACCAGTCACCCAGCAGAAAGATGGGCACCAAACAAGAAAGGACAAAGTTCCTCTGAGTCCCTATAGCATTTTATTTGTGTTATTAATATATTATATTATATATAATATATTATAGGCAGCTTCCCAGGTGGCTCAGCAGTTAAAAAAAAAAAAACAAAAAACTCCCTGCAACACAGGAGACCCAGGTTCAATCCCTGGGTCAGGAAGATCCATCGGAGAAGAAAATGGCAACCCACTCCAGTATTCTTGCCTGGAAAATTCCATGGACAGAGCCTGGTGGACTATAGCCCACGGGGTCGCAAAAGAGTCAGACACAACTTAGTGACTAAACAACAACAACATGCATTATAGCAGAGTTAATTATTATTATGCCATGTCTCTTCCTCGATTATAAGCTATCTGAGGGCAAAAATCCATAACATATTGATCATTATCTGATTACCTCTTCACACAAAGCTTAGCACACAGAAGTTATAAATACATGTGTGTTGAATGAATGAATGTCATAAATTAAGACTATCTCTTGTAAGAAGGAAACTCTACACCAAATATGACAATCATGCCAACTGACCGTCTTTGCAAAAGAGGGTAGGTGGGATAGAGATCTGATTTAGCTGAAAAGGAAGATGAGATAATGTGATGTCATAAAAAAAAACAAAGAAAATGGAGAAAACAAATCTAATTTTTTTCTGAAATACCAGCTTTATGAACTAATGAAACTCATACATGTAGGCACACAGTGTATGTGTAAAATCACCCATCAAGAGGTTTCCCTGGTGACTCAGTGGTCAAGAGTCTGCTTGCCAATGCAGGAGACATGGGTTTGATCCTTTATCCAGGAGGATCCCACATGCCATGGAGCAACTAAGCTGGTGTGCCACAGCTGTTGAGCCTGTGCTCCAAAGCCCAGGAACCACAACTGCTGAGCCCACGCGGTGCAACTCCTAAGGCCCCCACGCCCTAGAACTGGTGCTCAGCAACAACAGAAACCATCACAGGGAGAAGCCTGAGCATCACAACTAGAGAGTGGCCCCAGCTCACCACAACAGAGAAAAGCCCAACAGCAAGACCCAGTACAGCCGAAAATAAATAAAATTATTTTTGTTTAAAAGTACCCATCGTGAATGTGATCATTCTGAAAGTTCTGGCCTTCCAAGGCTTGAGCCTGGAGAAGTGGACAGAGCTACTAACTGAGTCAACATGTGACGAACTGTCCGTCACAGTTTGTCATCTTGGCAGCATATGTCAGTGGGTCCCTGGAGCATGGTGAAGGTGCACTGTGAGGAAATGAGGACTTAGGAGAGCCCTCAGGCTGAGCAGGTCTCCTGAGTGAGACGTCCCTGCTCCTACTTGGCTTCTTTCCCCAGACTCCAGCACTGAAGCCAGTGATCGTCCATCCCAAAGACCAACAGTGATTTCATGAGAAGAGAGAAACAAGGTACCTCCCACCTATCATGGGAGCCACAAGTTGTCACTCACCTGATTTAGGTGAATGCAGAGCAGGAACAGAGATCCAGATATAAAGAACAGACTTCGGACACAGCAGGGTGGGCCGGGGGTGGGAGGTAGGAAAGGGTGGGATTTGAGAGAGTAGCATGGAGATATATACATTACCACATGTAAAATAGACAGCCAGTGGGCATCTGTTGTACAACACTAGGAACTCAATGCAGTGCTCTGGGACAAGTGAGAGGGATGGGATGGGGTGGGGGGTTGGGGAGAGGTCCAACAGGGAGGGGACATATGTATACTTACGGCTGATTCACATTGGATGGCAGAAACCAAAGCAATTATCCTCCAATTAAAAATAAATAATTTTTTTAAATCCCAAAAAGTAAATAAAATTTTTTAAAATTACCTGGACAAAGGTATTCTAAGAAGACACCTTAGTCCAAGAAATACAAAAATTATTTGAATGTTGAATGACCTGAAATTAATGTGTCTTTGTTCAGGCTGCTATAACAAAATATTACTACAGACGAGAGATTTAAACAGCACATACTTACCTTATCACACTTCTGGAGACTGGAAGGTCCAAGATCAAGGTATCAGGTGAGACCCCTCTTCCTGGATTGCAGATGGCTGCCTTCTTCTGAATCCTCACATGGTAGAGAGGGATCATCTCCCTTCTGTCTCTTCTTATGAAGCATTAATCCCACTCAGGAGATTTCCACTCTCATGACCTAATTACATACCGAAGCTCCATCTCCAAATGCCATCACATTGAAGATTAGGGCTTCAATATTTGAAATGTGTTGGGAGGGGTGGGGTGCAAGGGAAGCAGACACAAACATTCAGTCCATAGCAGTGTGTGATGACTAAGTTAAAGGATTTTCCATTCTTAGTCATCAAGAGAAGGCTTAAGAAAGGTCTCTACTGCTCAAAATTGGTCCTTCATGATCTGAAAATCAGTTCCCTGGAAAAAGCCAAGAGTATAGAATATAAGACTTCCTTGGTTCCTTCCCAGGAGGTCCCACCACAGTTAAGAATAATTAGTAAACAATTACAATTAAAAAATGAAATAACACGCTGACTTTGGCCTCTTTCTCCAGCCTCCAATATTTGAAATTCAGTGACCATTCACAAAACCAACAGAATCATAGGCAATTTATCCTCCCTGAACACAATGCCTATCACACACAAGTCTCTCCTCTCCCAAGTAAGACAGGAAATAGATGAATCTCAATGTATTCAATCTTTTGCTCGCCCATGTTCAATGAATTTCTTTTTCTTGGGGATGGTCTTGATCCCTGTCTCCTGCACAATGTCACAAACCTCTGTCCATAGTTCATCAGGACTCTTGTCTATCAGATCAAGTCCCTTAAATCTATTTCTTACTTCCACTGTATAATCATAAGGGATTTGATGTAGGTCATACCTGAATGGTCTAGTGGTTTTCCCTACTTTCTTCAATTTAAGTCTGAATTTGGTAATAAGGAGTTCATGATCTGAGCCACAGTCATCTCCCAGTCTTGTTTTTGCTGACTATATAGAGCCTCTCCACCTTTGGATGCAAAGAATATAATCAATCTAATTTCAGTGTTGACCATCTGGTGATGTCCATGTGTAGAGTCTTCTCTTGTGTTGTTGGGAGAGGGTGTTTGCTATGACCAGTGTGATCTCTTGGAATAACTCTATTAGCCTTTGCCCAGAGTGCCTGATGAACTATAGACAGAGGTTCATGATATTGGACAGGAGACAGGGATCAAGAACATCCCCAAGAAAAAGAAAAGCAAAAAAGCAAAATGACTGTCTGAGGAGGTCTTAGAAATAGCTGTGAAAAGAAGAGAAGTGAAAAGCAAAGGAGAAAAGGAAATATACATTTAAATGCAGAGTTCCAAAAAATAACAAGGAGAGATAAGAAAGCCTTCCTCAGCGACCGATGCAAAGAAATAGAGGAAAACAATAGAATGGGAAAGACTAGAGATCTCTTCAAGAAAATTGGAGATACCAAGGGAACATTTCATGCAAAGATGGGCTCCATAAAGACCAGAAATGGTATGAACCTAACAGAAGCAGAAGATATTAAGAAGAGGTGACAAGAATACACAGGAGAACTATACAAAAAAGATCTTCACAACCCAGATAATCACAATGGTGTGATCACTCACCTAGAGCCAGACATCCTGGAATGTGAAGTCAGGTGGGCCTTAGAAAGGACCACTATGAACAAAGCTAGTGGAGGTGATGAAATTCCAGGTGAGCTATTTCAAATCCTGAAAGATGATGCTCTGAATGTGCTGCACTCAATATGTCAGCAAATTTGGAAAACTCAGCAGTGGCCACAGGACTGGAAAAGGTCAGTTTTCCTTCCAATCCCTAAGAAAGGCAATGCCAAAGAATGTTCAGACTACCACACAACTGCACTCATCTCACACACTAGTAAAGTAATGCTTAAAATTCTCCAAGCCAGGCTTCAGCAATACGTGAACCATGTACTTTCAGATGTTCAAGCTGGTTTTAGAAAAGGCAGAGGAACCAGAGATCAAATTGCCAACATCCACTGGATCATCGAAAAAGCAAGAGAGTTCCAGAAAAATATCTATTTCTGCTTTATTGGCTATGCCAAAGCCTTTGACTGTGTGAATCACCACAAATTGTGGAAAATTCTTCAAGATGGGAATATCAGACCACCTGACCCGCCTCTTGAGAAATCTGTATGAAGGTCAGGAAGCAACAGTTAGAACTGGACATGGAACAATAGACTGGTTCCAAACAGGAAAAGGAGTACATCAAGGCTGTATATTGTCACCCTGCTTATTTAACTTATATGCAGAGTACATCATGAGAAATGCTAGGCTGGATGAAGCACAAGCTGGAATCAAGATTGCTGGGAGAAATATCAATAACCTCAGATATGCAGATAACACCACCCTTATGGCAGAAAGCAAAGAAGAAATAAAAAGCCTCTTGATGAAAGTGAAAGAGGACAGTTAAAAAAGTTGGTTTAAAGCTCAACAATCATAAGATCATGGCATCTGGTCCCATCACTTCATGGCAAATAGATGGGGAAACAGTGTCAGACTATTTTTGGGGGGGCTCCAAAATCACTGCAGATGGTGACTGCAGCCATGAGATTAAAAGATGGCTACTCCTTGGAAGAAAAGTTATGACCAATCTAGACAGCATATTAAAAAGCAGAGATATTCCTTTGTCAACAAAGTCCATCTAGTCAAGGCTATGGTTTTTCTAATAGTCATGTATGGATGTGAGAGTTGGACTATAAGGAAGCTGAGCGCCGAAGAATTGATGCTTTTGAACTGTGGTGTTGGAGAAGACTCTTGAGAGTCCTTTGGACTGCAAGGAGATCCAACCAGTCCATCCTGAAAGAGATCAGTCCTGGGTGTTCATTGGAAGGACTGATGTTGAAGCTGAAACTCCAGTCCTTTGGTCACCTGATGCGAAAAGCTGACTCGTTTAAAAAGACCCTGATGCTGGGGAAGATTGAAGGCAGGAGGAGAAGGGGATGAAAGAGGATGAGATGGCTTGATGGCATCACCGACTCGATGGGAATGAGTTTGAGTAAACTCCGGGAGTTGGTGATGGACAGGGAGGCCTTGTGTGCTGCGGTTCATGGGTTCACAAAAAGTTGGACACAACTGAGTGACTGAACTGAACTGTTCAATGAATCTTAAATCTAATCCAGTGAACACAGTTTCACATCATAAGCCAAACATAATACTGGTCAAGAACACCTACATAAATGATGGAGTGAAAACCATTAAGATAATGGTTAACAAATAAAAAATAATTTTCTAAGAAACTCTAGAAAAGTAATGCAAAGTACAAACAGCTTGAGCATATTTTCCTTTAACCCTTTCCCAGAAATAAATTAATTGAAAAAGTAGCTTTCAAGAGTCATCTAGAGTCAGAGACAGCAAAACGCCACCTCTTAGAAAAACCATGAGTGGCAAAATCACTGGAGGGATTTGAGGAGCCAAACAAGTTTATTTTGCATCATTTAATGCCAGCAAACTAAACATGAACACTAAAGTGTGAAAGAAAATTCTTAAGCTGATTTCAAATCATAGGCATATGTTTGGCTGGAAAAACACATTGAGGAACAAACACTTCAAAGGAAAATCCTTTAGAAATGGAATCACTGGCACTAGACCCACAGCCTGTTAAATTGTTTGACCAAAAAGACTGCTTCAAGAATCCGCAGCTCTTTACTCCTATAACCAAAGCAGGAATATTTGGAAGCAGTCCTGAAACCATAACTTGACTTGCGACACAATCCCTTTTCCATAACTCTGGCCAAACAGTCTAACTCTCTAAGGAACTGAGAAGCAAGCAGCCTCTTGCTCTTGATGTATCCAAGTAGAAAGGAGTTCCCAGAGGTGATTGTGATACAAATAGAATGCAAAACTACTCCACAGAGGCAACACTAGCTTTGATAATCTTTGTATTACCAGTTTTGTTATTTTTTTGTAGGCTCATTTATACCTCATCTTTCAGATGAGTCTGTATTTGTGTGTGTACATATACCCACATATGTGTAACAAAAACTTCAATTCAGGACTTAAAATCAGTGACAATTTTTAAACCACTTGAGGGAAAGTTTGAGAAAATTTTGTCTTTCTTTTGTTTCACAAAGTACACATTTAATTCTCTATGTTTATTGAATAAGCTTAGATGGAAGAAGGCAAATAGTAGAGGATAAGAATAAATTCTCATCCAGTCTTAGTTGGAATATAAATTATAGTTTTGGACATAAATTATACATAGAAAAACCATTATTTACATATATGCATATTTCTGGGTGTTTACATTCTTCATAAAATGAGTATAAGAAGGGACAGTTCTCATATTTTTAGGTGACAGCAGCACTGAAAGCATTTAGTAATAAATAATCTTCAGAAGTTTTTCAGAACTAATTCTTTTCCAAGTACTTTACGTGTATTAAATTCACCTTTCATTCAGCTACGAATTAGGAAACGTACACCCTATCAAGAAAAGTTTTCCGTGATGCTAAGAAGCTTCACTATTATTTTCTGCACAAAAGCACATGGCATTTCCTATTTTACTTTCCACCAGATTGTGAGAGGAAGTTTTCTCCTTCTACAGTTTACATGAGTGTTCATTCATCCAGGCTGCTCTGCTTTCTGCCTTTCTCTCTGGCAGGTCTCAGACCTGAAGAAATTTAAAGCATCAAAAACTTGAGATGAGAACCTCTAGGAATCAAACAGCCTCACCCTTTGTGTTCAGAAGCACTAGTGTTTTGGGGGGCCAAAAGCAGCATAGGAAAGGGGATACCAACAATGGATGGACTGCATGCTAAAAGAGAAAAGCCCCTTCAAAACAACTCTTTACATAAAATACAATGAGACTCCCCCACTACCATTACCATCACCTTCTAAAGACTGTCTCTTGATGCTTGCTTATTGCACAAAAATGCAATCCCTGTCTTGGAATTCATCATTCTTTTCCCTACTTGGATAACATCTAAAGGGCTATCATGACAGGACCTCTTTCTGAGCCCAGTTAGATAGCATGAGAGGTGGTTCTACTTCTGCCAAAAGAACTGAAGAGCAAAGGGGAATAATTCAGGGGTTATATAAAACATTTGCAACCCAGGTTTGCTCTGATTCTCCATTCTCAAGACTAGACAATGCAAAGTGACACAAACTTTAGCTATTCCCCTTATACTCCTAGGGTATCACCTCTAGGTCACCATCAGTGGCATGTCTCAGCAATAGCTGTAAAAATGTAAACCTCTCTGACTTTTGCTTTTCAGAATTTTTGAAACTAAAAAGCAACTTACTCTAGAAAGAATGAAGATAAATGCCAAATGGCAAATGAAATAAGTATGTGACAGATACTTTCTTCAGCTGAACATTAATGTCTTTGTCTTTACTAAACCTCGAAGATCTCACATGTCCCCTCTTCCTTGCCCAATCCTTTTCCATCACCCTACCCTACCCTCAGGTTGGAGTAAATCCTCTCCTTCTTTATGTTCCCATAACATTTTGCTCAAATACTTATCATATCCTGCTATAGCTATACCGTAATTGCATGTGTGCCTGACCTCCCCTGTGCGTGTTAAGTCACTTCAGTCATGTTCGACTCTTTGCGACCCTGTGACTATAGCCCACCAGGCTGCTCTGTCCACAGGATTCTCCAGGCAAGAATACTGGACTGGGTTGCCATGCCCTCCTCCAGGGGATCTTCCTGACCCAGATATCGAACCCACGTCTCTTACATCTCCTGCACTGGCAGCCCCAGGTTCTTTTCTACTAGCACCCCCTGGGAAGGCCCCTATCTCCCTCGCTGGAGAGCAAATTGGTTGAGATCAGAGAATAGGTTTCATTTTCCAATTTTTCTTGCCAGTGTGCTTTGAAATAAATGTTTGTTGGATTAAATCATATTGAAGATAATTAAAAGTCCTGAAAATAGTTGAATCCCTATTGCCTATATAGGATATTTATCATGAAGTTGAAAAATGTCCACATGTAAAGTCTATAGCAAAAATTGTGAGAGTAACAAATGAATCAGGAGAATGACAGATTAGAAATTGCTTTCTTCTTCCTTAGGAAGGACACGGTACTATATTTAGAAGCCAATATAAGCATCCTGTTATCCATGTGAATGACAATCTATTAACATCGGACTGCACGGAGCCTTTCTGAAGTAAATGGGTACAAATAGAGAAAAGGCATTTACAGCAAGGGTTCAGAATAAGGACTCCCCATGGCTAACTTGGGGAATATCTGAGCAACAAAATAAACAATTATAGTAATAGATATAACCCATAGAATAAAATAAGAAGTCATGTAGTCTCTGCTGATATAAATAATGACAGCACTTTCTTGCAACACCATTCCACTAATAATTGTAGAAGAAATGGTGGAAAAATCACCATACAGCAAACACCATTGTCACAACTGTTTCAGGCAACTATCATTAACAGATGCTAAAATGCAAGGCAAGAGCATAATGAGAAATAGAAAATCTGTATCAAAATGTCATTTGATAGCAAAGAATGAGAGTTCTAACAAATAAAACTCTACATTCAGTGAGTGGTCCTGTAATATTGCCTTGAAAGACTGTATTACTCACTCTTGTTTGGTGCATTTTTTTAAACTACACTTTCAAATGTCAAAGGCAAAAATGGTCTATTTTCAAAGGAGAAATCTGGCAGACACCACATTTACCAAATGATCAAACATCACCAGTGATAGGCAAATCAAAATCATATGCCTCTGATATGATTCACAACATCACTTCTATATCATTTGGCAAAAAAAAAAAGCAAACCCTGAATTTAATCATGAGGAAATATTAGACAAACCCAAATTGAAGGCCATTAAATGAAATAATTGGCCAATACTCTTAAAAAAGTGTCATGAGCATAAAAGACCCAAAAAAAAAAAAAAGCGGGGTGGGGGGGTATCAGGAACTTCCTAGATTGGAAGAAACACTACCACTAAATGCTTGAGTGAGTTTGACTGTTAGATTCTTCATATAAGTGGTTATCCTGCAGCATTATCTTTCTGTGTCTGGTTTATTTCACTTAGCCTAATATCCTCCAGTTTCATCTATGTTGTTGCAAATGGCAGGATTTCCTTCTTTCTCATGGCAGAATAACATGTGTATGTGGCTGGTAGAAATATCAACAGCCTCAGATATGTAGATGATACTACTGTCATGGCTGAAAGTGAAAAGGAACTAAAGAGCCTCCTGATGAATGTGAAAGAGAAGAGTGAAACACTTGGCTTAAAACCCAACATTCAAAAAACTAAGATCATGGCATCTGGTCCCATCACTTCATGGCAAATAGAAGGGGAAAAAGTGGAAACAGTGACAGATTTTGTTTGCTTGGGCTCCAAAATCAGTGTGGATGGTGACTGCAGCCATGAAATTAAAAGATGTTTACTCCTTGTAAGGAAAGATATGACAAACCTAGATGGCATATTAAAAGGCAAAGACATCCCTTTCCAACAAAGGTCTGTCTAGTCAAAACTATGGTTTTTCCAATAGTCATGTATGGATGTGAGAGTTGGGCCATAAAGAAGGCTGAAAGCTGAAGAATTGATGTTTTCAAATTGTGGTGCTGGAGAAGACTCTAGAAGAATTCCTTGGATTGCAAGGAGATCAAACCAGCCAGTTGAAAAGGAAATCAACCCTGAATATTCATTGGAAGGACTGATGTTGAAGCTGAAGCTCCAATACTTTGGCCAACCTGATGCAAAGAGCCAACTCACTGGAAGAGACCCTGATGCTGGAAAGACTGAAGGCAGGAGGAGAAGGGAGCAGCAGAGAACGAGATGGTTAGATGGCATCACCGACTAGATGGACATGAGTTTCAGCAAACTGTGGGAGACAGTGAAGGACAAGGAAGCCTGGCGTGCTGCAGTTCATGGGGTCACAAAGAGTTGGACATGACTTAGCAACTGAACAACAACAACAACAACGTGTACACACACAAACACACCACATTCTCTTTATCTATTCAGTAGTCGATGGAGTTAAGTTACTGCCACATCTTGGCTATTGTGAATCATGCTGCAATGAACATGGGAATATAGATACCTCTTTGAGATATTGATTTCATTTCTTTAGAATATATACACACAAGTGGGATGGTTGGATCAAATGATAGCTCTATTTTTTAGTTTTTTTGAGGGCTCTGCATACTGTATTTCAGAGTGACTGCACCAACTTATATTCCCACCAACAGTGTACAAGGATTCCTTTTTCTCTGCATCCTTGCCAACATTTGTTATCTCTTGTCTTTTTTGATAAAGCCATTCTAACTATTATGAGGTGATATTTCATTGTGGTTTTGATTTGCATTTCCCTGATTAGCGATATTGAACACTTTTTCACCTGCAGGCCACTTGGGAAAATGTCTATTCAGTTCCTATGCCCAACTTTTAATTGCTTATTTGGTTTTTTGGTATTGAATTGTGTGAGCTCCTTATATTTTTTGGATAATAACTCCATATCAGATAGACAGTTTGCAAATACTTTTTCCCACTCAAATGGTTACATTTTTATCTATTTTATTTTTTGATTGTTTCTTTTGTGGTGCAGAAGTTTTTTAGTTTGATGTAGTCCCAACTGTCTACTTTTGTTTTTGATGCCAGTATTTTTTGTGTCAT